>NC_056454.1:22908890-22911390 GCF_018296145.1 Oncorhynchus tshawytscha | reverse complement strand
ATGGTATTTGCTCACTGTAATTGCTACTGTAAATCAGACAGTGCAGTTAGATTAACAAGAATTTAAACTGTCTGCCCGTATCCGGGGGAGACACCGATCCCGTAGAGGTTAAACCAAATATATTTCAAAATATATTTCTTTGACCAAATATAATTTGAATATATTATTTTGAATTATTTATTTTATGCAGCCATTATTGCTCATCTTTATCAAAGGTGTCAATGCCAGACCCATATGTAGGGAAGCACTTGTAGACAAGAAGACAGACGAAAGGAGAAACAGGTGATCAAACCTGAGTCAGTAAGTAGCACATTAGCTAGCTAACATTAGGCTATAGCTAGCAATGCAAATGGCTCTGAAATATGAATAATATTACAACACAGATCATACACGTAATGTTAGCTCGCGAGCCAACCAGCTACCTTTAGCTAGCTAGCTAACAGTACCCCTTAATCTTGATTCTAGCCATCCCGGATCCGGGATTGTGAATACAGCCACCGGGCGGACCCCTGGTAAATGTAGTCTCTTATGGCCAATCTTCCAATGATATGCCTACAAATACGTCACAATGCTGCAGACACCTTGGAGAAACGACAGAAAGGGCAGGCTCATTCCTGGTGCATTCACAGCCATATAAGGAGACAATGGAAAACAGAGCCTCAAAAATTATGCTCATTTCCTGTTTAAAGTTTCATCTTGGTTTCGCCTGTAGCATGAGTTCTGTGGCACTCACAGATAATATCTTTGCCGTTTTGGAAACGTCAGGGTTTTCTTTCCAAAGCTGTCAATTATATGCATAGTCGAGCATCTTTTCGTGACAAAATATTGCGCTTAAAACGGGCACGTTTTTTTATCCATAAATTAAAAGAGCGTCCCCTATATCCAAGAAGTTAAAGTTGCAATGAAATTGACTTTCTGACAAAATTCGAAATGTATAATATCTGAAAATGTAGCTAGACTCTCATACCTGTATACATGGATGGACACTTCTCCCTCTCTGTCATGGTTGCCCTTAGTTTGAAGATGTAATCCGGAGACATGTGTTTTATACAACAGCCTTCTATGTGTTCTCTTTTAAACTCCGTCTGCATATTTGCAATCAAACGCCATCATTTTCTCCATCTCCTTAGCTATCATACTCTGCTTCCACCAGGCAATCGACTGATTTCAAAACTCATTCCTCAAGAAAGTGGAGAGCAACACTTTTACAGTTATTCTTGATATCTTAAAGAAATAAAAGGATTACCGTTAGAAAGGATTACCTACACATTCTGACCAGCTCAAATAGACAGAAACATGCTACATGGCAGACAAATCCGAACTCATCTCTAGGCATGTTGGATCATCCATTATCTCAGACGATCATGGCTAGCAGGAAGGTTCCTAGCTTTTTCCCTGGCTAAACCAACTGTGCTCGCAATGTAAAAATTGTATTCATATTTACAAAATTGCATACAAGTTTGTTAATAAGGCACATGAAAATTAACATATTCCTGAAGGCATTTCTGCCAAAAAACGCTTTAAAAAATAGCTGTGCAGCGAAGCTCCCCATCCCCACTCCAAGATGGCGTAGCAGCCGGACGCGTGTGTTTGTCTTTGTCTTATCCTGTGTCTTATCCCGTGTCTTATCCCATGTAAATAGCCTGTCTTTTTCATATATATCTTAATCTCACTTTCTAGCTACGAACTGAATATACTTTCCTGCAACCCGCCTCACCCAATGTGGTACGGATCTGCTATTTTTTATTCCTGGAACTTCCATCAGGAGCTAACTAGCTACTTGTCTTTATTAGCCACGGCTAGCGGTATTCACCTTTTTCTCGGTCCCCAGCCAGCCTTAGCTCGGATAATACATGCCAGTCTGCACAGCGCGATATCAACCCAGAGCATATCGGACTGCTTCTCTCTACCACACTGCCACTCTGGATCATTACACTGGATCATCTCAGCTACCTAGCTGCAAACGAGTGGCTACTGTTAGCTAACGCCTCTGTCCCGAAGCAAGCACCAGCTAGCCTTGAGCTAGCTAGGCCCATATACCAGCTAATTCTAGGGCTACAATACCTCCTTTGCCAATTGGCCTGGGCCCTTTATTGTCGACACGGAGCTCCGCCGATCCATCACGACTGGACTGCCGACGGGATCGTCCGATGTCTCAACAGTCTATTCTGTTACGATGTCACCGAAGAACAATCTACTAGCCCCGGCCCGCTAGCTTTTCTGAACGCTGTGTCCCCTGCTCGCCTAGCGTAGTAGTGACTACCGAACGGCATCCTGACTAACCTATTGCTGCTCTTTTGACCTTATGATAATTTGGCTACACAGCTGATGCCCCCTGGACTGTTTCAATAACATGGTACCTCATTTTGTTTAGCTGTCGGCCCCAGCCTCGAACTCAGGTCCTGTATGGACCTAACTGACCCGCTCTGCCCATTCATCGCTATTTACCCATTGTTGTCTTAGCTCTCCTGATCAACACCTGTGATTGCTGTATGCCTCT
>NC_056454.1:22896390-22903890 GCF_018296145.1 Oncorhynchus tshawytscha | reverse complement strand
ATCACTAATTAGGTCCATTGGAGTGGTGTTACAGGGACAACAGATAACCATCATTAACTAGGTCCATTAGAGTGGTGTTACAGGGACAACAGATAACCATCATTAACTAGGTCCATTGGAGTGGTGTTAACCCACATTAACTAGGTCCATTAGAGTGGTGTTACAGGGACAACAGATAACCATCACTAATTAGGTCCATTAGAGTGGTGTTACAGGGACAACAGATAACCATCATTAACTAGGTCCATTAGAGTGGCGTTACAGGGACAACAGATAACCATCACTAATTAGGTCCATTGGAGTGGTGTTACAGGGACAACAGATAACCATCATTAACTAGGTCCATTAGAGTGGTGTTACAGGGACAACAGATAACCATCATTAACTAGGTCCATTGGAGTGGTGTTAAGGGACATTAACTAGGTCCATTAGAGTGGTGTTACAGATAACCATCATTAACTAGGTCCATTAGAGTGGTGTTACAAGGACAACAGATAACCATCATTAACTAGGTCCATTAGAGTGGTGTTACAGGGACAACAGATAACCATCATTAACTAGGTCCAGTGGAGTGGTGTTAACCATCATTAACTAGGTCCATTAGAGTGGTGTTACAGGGACAACAGATAACCATCATTAACTAGGTCCATTGGAGTGGTGTTAACCCACATTAACTAGGTCCATTAGAGTGGTGTTACAGGGACAACAGATAACCATCACTAATTAGGTCCATTGGAGTGGTGTTACAGGGACAACAGATAACCATCATTAACTAGGTCCATTAGAGTGGTGTTACAGGGACAACAGATAACCATCATTAACTAGGTCCATTGGAGTGGTGTTAACCATCATTAACTAGGTCCATTAGAGTGGTGTTACCATCAGGGACAACAGATAACCATCACTAATTAGGTCCATTAGAGTGGTGTTACAGGGACAACAGATAACCATCATTAACTAGGTCCATTGGAGTGGTGTTAACCATCATCATAACTAGGTCCATTAGAGTGGTGTTACAACAGGGTCCATTGGACAGATAACCATCATTAACTAGGTCCATTAGAGTGGTGTTACAGGGACAACAGATAACCATCATTAACTAGGGTCCATTAGAGTGGTGTTACAGGGACAACAGATATTCATCATTAACTAGGTCCATTAGAGTGGTGTTACAAGGACAACAGATATCCATCATTAACTAGGTCAATTAGAGTGGTGTTACAAGGACAACAGATATCCATCATTAACTAGGTCCATTAGACTGGTGTTACAGGGACACAGGGACAACAGATAACCATCATTAACTAGGACAACAGATAACCATCATTAACTAGGTCCATTAGAGTGGTGTTACAAGGACAACAGATAACCATCATTAACTATGTCCATTAGAGTGGTGTTACAGGGACAACAGATAACCATCATTAACTAGGTCCATTAGAGTGGTGTTACAGGGACAACAGATAACCATCACTAATTAGGTCCATTAGAGTGGTGTTACAGGGACAACAGATAACCATCATTAACTAGGTCCATTGGAGTGGTGTTAACCCACATTAACTAGGTCCATTAGAGTGGTGTTACAGGGACAACAGATAACCATCACTAATTAGGTCCATTAGAGTGGTGTTACAGGGACAACAGATAACCATCATTAACTAGGTCCATTAGAGTGGTGTTACAGGGACAACAGATATTCATCATTAACTAGGTCAATTAGAGTGGTGTTACAAGGACAACAGATATCCATCATTAACTAGGTCAATTAGAGTGGTGTTACAAGGACAACAGATATCCATCATTAACTAGGTCCATTAGACTGGTGTTACAGGGACAACAGGGACAACAGATAACCATCATTAACTAGGTCCATTAGAGTGGTGTTACAAGGACAACAGATAACCATCATTAACTATGTCCATTAGAGTGGTGTTACAGGGACAACAGATAACCATCATTAACTAGGTCCATTAGAGTGGTGTTACAGGGACAACAGATAACCATCATTAACTAGGTCCATTAGAGTGGTAACCATCATTAACTTCCATTAGAGTGGTGTTACAGGGACAACAGATAACCATCATTAACTAGGTCCATTGGAGTGGTGTTAACCCACATTAACTAGGTCCATTAGAGTGGTGTTACAGGGACAACAGATAACCATCACTAATTAGGTCCATTAGAGTGGTGTTACAGGGACAACGGATAGCCATCATTAACTAGGTCCATTAGAGTGGTGTTATAGGGACAACAGATAACCATCATTAACTAGGTCCATTAGAGTGGTGTTACAGGGACAACAGATAACCATCATTAACTAGGTCCATTAGAGTGGTGTTACAGGGACAACAGATAACCATCATTAACTAGGTCCATTGGAGTGGTGTTAACCATCATTAACTAGGTCCATTAGAGTGGTGTTACAGGGACAACAGATAACCATCATTAACTAGGTCCAGTGGAGGGACAACAGATAACCATCATTAACTAGGTCCATTAGAGTGGTGTTAACCATCATCATAACTAGGTCCATTAGAGTGGTGTTACAGGGACAACAGATAACCATCATTAACTAGGTCCAGTGGAGTGGTGTTAACCATCATTAACTAGGTCCATTAGAGTGGTGTTACAGGGACAACAGATAACCATCATTAACTAGGTCCATTGGAGTGGTGTTAACCATCATTAACTAGGTCCATTAGAGTGGTGTTACAGGGACAACAGATAACCATCACTAATTAGGTCCATTAGAGTGGTGTTACAGGGACAACGGATAACCATCATTAACTAGGTCCATTAGAGTGGTGTTACAGGGACAACAGATAACCATCATTAACTAGGTCCATTAGAGTGGTGTTACAGGGACAACACATAACCATCATTAACTAGGTCCATTGGAGTGGTGTTAACCATCATTAACTAGGTCCATTAGAGTGGTGTTACAGGGACAACACATAACCATCACTAATTAGATCCATTGGAGTGGTGTTACAGGGACAACAGATAACCATCATTAACTAGGTCCATTAGAGTGGTGTTACAGGGACAACAGATAACCATCATTAACTAGGTCCATTGGAGTGGTGTTAACCATCATTAACTAGGTCCATTAGAGTGGTGTTACAGGGACAACAGATAACCATCACTAATTAGGTCCATTAGAGTGGTGTTACAGGGACAACAGATAACCATCATTAACTAGGTCCATTGGTGTGGTGATAACCATCATTAACTAGGTCCATTAGAGTGGTGTTACAGGGACAACAGATAACCATCATTAACTAGGTCCATTAGAGTGGTGTTACAGGGACAACAGATAACCATCATTAACTAGGTCCATTAGAGTGGTGTTACAGGGACAACAGATATTCATCATTAACTAGGTTAATTAGAGTGGTGTTACAAGGACAACAGATATCCATCATTAACTAGGTCCATTAGACTGGTGTTACAGGGACAACAGGGACAACAGATAACCATCATTAACTAGGTCCATTAGAGTGGTGTTACAGGGACAACAGATAACCATCATTAACTAGGTCCATTGGAGTGGTGTTAACCATCATTAACTAGGTCCATTAGAGTGGTGTTACAGGGACAACAGATAACCATCATTAACTAGGTCCATTAGAGTGGTGTTACAGGGACAACAGATAACCATCACTAATTAGGTCCATTGGAGTGGTGTTACAGGGACAACAGATAACCACCATTAACTAGGTCCATTAGAGTGGTGTTACAGGGACAACAGATAACCATCATTAACTAGGTCCATTGGAGTGGTGTTAACCATCATTAACTAGGTCCATTAGAGTGGTGTTACAGGGACAACAGATAACATCACTAATTAGGTCCATCAGAGTGGTGTTACAGGGACAACAGATAACCATCATTAACTAGGTCCATTGGAGTGGTGTTAACCATCATTAACTAGGTCCATTAGAGTGGTGTTACAGGGACAACAGATAACATCACTAATTAGGTCCATCAGAGTGGTGTTACAGGGACAACAGATAACCATCATTAACTAGGTCCATTGGAGTGGTGTTAACCATCATTAACTAGGTCCATTAGAGTGGTGTTACAGGGACAACAGATAACCATCACTAATTCGGTCCATTAGAGTGGTGTTACAGGGACAACAGATAACCATCATTAACTAGGTCCATTAGAGTGGTGTTACAGGGACAACAGATAACCATCATTAACTAGGTCCATTGGAGTGGTGTTAACCCACATTAACTAGGTCCATTAGAGTGGTGTTACAGGGACAACAGATAACCATCACTAATTAGGTCCATTAGAGTGGTGTTACAGGGACAACGGATAACCATCATTAACTAGGTCCATTAGAGTGGTGTTACAGGGACAACAGATAACCATCACTAATTAGGTCCATTGGAGTGGTGTTACAGGGACAACAGATAACCATCATTAACTAGGTCCATTAGAGTGGTGTTACAGGGACAACAGATAACCATCATTAACTAGGTCCATTGGAGTGGTGTTACAGGGACAACAGATCATCATAACTAGGTCCATTAGAGTGGTGTTACAGGGACAACAGATAACCATCACTAATTAGGTCCATTAGAGTGGTGTTACAGGGACAACAGATAACCATCATTAACTAGGTCCAGTGGAGTGGTGTTAACCATCATTAACTAGGTCCATTAGAGTGGTGTTACAGGGACAACAGATAACCATCATTAACTAGGTCCATTGGAGTGGTGTTAACCCACATTAACTAGGTCCATTAGAGTGGTGTTACAGGGACAACAGATAACCATCACTAATTAGGTCCATTAGAGTGGTGTTACAGGGACAACAGATAACCATCATTAACTAGGTCCATTAGAGTGGTGTTACAGGGACAACAGATGGGAACCATCATTAACTAGGTCCATTAGAACCATCATTAACTAGGTCCATTAGAGTGGTGTTACAGGGACAACACATAACCATCACTAATTAGGTCCATTGGAGTGGTGTTACAGGGACAACAGATAACCATCATTAACTAGGTCCATTAGAGTGGTGTTACAGGGACAACAGATAACCATCATTAACTAGGTCCATTGGAGTGGTGTTAACCATCATTAACTAGGTCCATTAGAGTGGTGTTACAGGGACAACAGATAACCATCATTAACTAGGTCCATTGGAGTGGTGTTAACCATCATTAACTAGGTCCATTAGAGTGGTGTTACAGGGACAACAGATAACCATCATTAACTAGGTCCATTAGAGTGGTGTTACAGGGACAACAGATAACCATCACTAATTAGGTCCATTGGAGTGGTGTTACAGGGACAACAGATAACCATCATTAACTAGGTCCATTAGAGTGGTGTTACAGGGACAACAGATAACCATCACTAATTAGGTTCATTGGAGTGGTGTTACAGGGACAACAGATAACCATCATTAACTAGGTCTATTAGAGTGGTGTTACAGGGACAACAGATAACCATCATTAACTAGGTCCATTGGAGTGGTGTTAACCATCATTAACTAGGTCCATTAGAGTGGTGTTACAGGGACAACAGATAACCATCACTAATTAGGTTCATTGGAGTGGTGTTACAGGGACAACAGATAACCATCATTAACTAGGTCTGTTAGAGTGGTGTTACAGGGACAACAGATAACCATCATTAACTAGGTCCATTGGAGTTGTGTTAACCATCATTAACTAGGTCCATTAGAGTGGTGTTACAGGGACAACAGATAACCATCACTAATTAGGTCCATTAGAGTGGTGTTACAGGGACAACAGATAACCATCATTAACTAGGTCCATTAGAGTGGTGTTACAGGGACAACAGGAACAACAAATAATCATCATCATTACTTCATAAACTCCTATGGTGTGACAACCAGATAGTATGCTTTGACGCAAACTGACCTGGGAACAGGCTAATATACTGTGACAACCATACAATAAGAGTTGACCACATTCCACAAACTGACCTGGGAACAGGCTAATATACTGTGACAACCATACAATAAGAGTTGACCACATTCCACAAACTGACCTGGGAACAGGCTAATATACTGTGCCTGTCATTGTTAAATGACGTAAACAGTAGTCAGTAAAGTTCACCTTTTCTTCCATCAAACTACATAGGCAGTGTGTCCTACACAGTACTGTTGTATTTGTATTCCCATAAAATCTGTGGAATTCTGCTTTTGAATTCTGTCATACTTCATTGTCGTGCTTGTGGTTGGAATTGGTCGTTGTAATCTTGTTTTCCTGAACAAAACCAACACAAAGAAAAAGAATAACAACTCCTGTTCAAGTCTGTATGTCATGTGAGTCTCCCAGCATGCTTCGCGTTGGAGAGGTAGATTGAGGTCTGAGCTTGGCAACAAATGCACTTTGTCCATGTTTCTGATATTTTAATCCTCTCTCTCTCTCTGTCTCTCTGTCTCTCTCTCTCTCTCTCTCAGCTCCCCCTCTTTTCTCTGACTGAAGCCTCTCTCCTCTCTCTCTCTCTCTCTCTCTCTCTCTCTCTGTCTCTGTCTCGCTTTCTCTCTCTCTTTCTGTCTGTCTCTCTCAATTAAATTCAATTCAAGGGGCTTTATTGTCATGGGAAACATATGTTAACATTGCCAAAGCAAGTGAAGTAGATAATATATAAAGTGAAATAAACAATAAAAATGAACTGTAAACATTACACACACAGAAGTTCCTAAATAATATAGACATTTCAAAAATCATAATATGTCTACATACAGTGTTGTAACGATTTGAAAATAGTTAAAGTACGTAATGGAAAATAAATAAACATAAATATGGGTTGTATTTACAATGGTGTTTGTTCTTCACTGGTTGCCCTTTTCTCGTGGCAACAGGTCACAAATCTTGCTGCTGTGATGGCACACTGTGGTATTTCACCCAGTAGATATGGGAGTTTATCAAAATTGGATTTGTTTTCAAATTCTTTGTGGATCTGTGTAATCTGAGGGAAATATGTGTCTCTAATATGGTCATACATTTGGCAGCAGGTTAGGAAGTGCAGCTCCGTTTCCACCTCATTTTGTGGACAGTGAGCACATAGCCTGTCTTCTCTTGAGAGCCATGTCTGCCTATGGCGGCCTTTCTCAATAGCAAGGCTATGCTCACTGAGTCTGTACATAGTCAAATATTTCCTTAAGTTTGTGTCAGTCAGTCTCACTCCCTCGGGTATTCTGCCACAGTGTACTCTCTGTTTAGGGCCAAATAACATTCATTCATTTGCTCTGTTGTTTTGTTAATTCTTTCCAATGTGCCAAGTAATTATCTTTTTGTTTTCTCATGATTTAGTTGGGTCTAATTGTGTTGGTGTCCTGGGGCTCTGTTTGTGTTTGTGAACAGAGCCCCAGGTTGCTTAGGGGACTCTTCTCTAGGTTCATCTCTCTGTAGGTGATGGCTTTGTTTTGGAAGGTTTGGGGATCGCTTCCTTTTAGGTGGTTGTAGAATTGAACGTATTTTCTGGATTTTGATGATTAGCGGGT
>NC_056454.1:22871390-22891390 GCF_018296145.1 Oncorhynchus tshawytscha | reverse complement strand
TCTAGTTATATACATACCAATATCTAGTTATATACATACCAATATCTAACACCATTGAGTTATATACATACCAGTATCTAGTTATATACATACCAGTATCTAGTTATATACATACCAGTATCTAGTTATATACATACCAGTATCTAGTTATATACATACCACTATCTAGTTATATACATACCAATATATACCAAAATCTAGTTATATACACACCAATATCTAGTTATATACATACCAGTATCTAGTTATATATGTATCCATGCTCACACGCACAACACAACCTCAGCTACAGGTAGCTCAGATCTGTCACTCACTTCACACCATAGCAATATCTAGTTATATACACACCAGTATCTAGTTATATACACACCAGTATCTAGTTATATACACACCAGTATCTAGTTATAAACATACTTCACACCATAGCAATTCCAATAGAGGAGTATTTCTTCTCCTTTAGGGAAACAGTACCATAGACTTCCCACCTAATCTCAGGTTATCCCAGGACAAAAAATGGTGCGTAATTTGGAAATCTGATTGATTAAATTCTGGGTCTATAGCTGTTCGAAATTGAGAGTTCCGGTTTACGAAGTCTCCACCCTCACAAAAAAATAAACTCTCAGCAATCCCCTCTCGACAGCATCTACAGTTTACACACAGATATCTGTCCACTAGAGATTGCTCCCCACCCAATTGTTTTCTACTGTAAACTCTATCATCTCTTAACTTTCTTAGCTATTTCTATCTCCCTTAGACTCCTCTAGTATGTCAGAAGGCCCAGAGTTAGACGCTGGTGGCAGGACAAGGAAAGGCCACAGAGGGAGGCCCAAGGTGAGGCTTGTATGTGCATTTTGATTTAATCATATACATGATACATCAAATCAGATCATTTCCTCACTAATAAGTTGTTGTCTTTATAATTGCCCTGTCTATCCCGGAGCGATTGTGACATATTTCTGTCCTGTTACTCTCTCGCTCTCTCTCTCTCTCCCCCTCTCTCTCTCCCTGTCTCTCTCTCTCTCTCTGTCTCTCTCTCCCTGTCTCTCTCTCTCCCTGTCTCTCTCTCCCTTTCTTTCTCTCTCTCTCTCTCTCTCTCTCTCTCTCCCTGTCCCTCTCTCTTTCTCTCATTCTAGCAGCAGGACCAGCGTTACTATAGTGTAGACCTAGAGAGAGGTCCTACAGGTTTTGGCTTCAGTCTGCGGGGGGGCAGTGAGTACAACATGGGCCTGTATGTCCTGGGACTGATGGAGGGAGGACCTGCCTCACGCAGCCACAGGATACAGGTGAGATACTCAGCTGGGTGTGTTGGGGACTGATGGAGGGAGGGTCTGCCTCACGCAGCCACAAGATACAGGTGAGACAGTCAGCTGGGTGTGTTGGGGACTGATGGAGGGAGGATCTGCCTCACGCAGCCACAAGATACAGGTGAGACAGTCAGCTGGGTGTGTTGGGGACTGATGGAGGGAGGGTCTGCCCCACGCAACCACAAGATACAGGTGTGACAGTCAGCTGGGTGTGTTGGGGACTGATGGAGGGAGGGTCTGTCTCACGCAACCACAAGATACAGGTGAGACAGTCAGAAGGTGTGCGTTGTGTAGGTAAGACAAGACAGCTGTGTGTGAGTAGCTGAGTGAACAGCTGGTGGTGTAAAATGGTGACAGTATAACAGACAATAGGGAAAGAGGGATACCTAGTTAAATGGTGACAGTATAACAGACAATAGGGAAAGAGGGATACATAGTTAAATGGTGACAGTATATCAGACAATAGGAAAGAGGGATACCTAGTTAAATGGTGACAGTATATCAGACAATAGGAAAGAGGGATACCTAGTTAAATGGTGACAGTATAACAGACAATAGGGAAAGAGGGATACCTAGTTAAATGGTGACAGTATAACAGACAATAGGGAAAGAGGGATACCTAGTTAAATGGTGACAGTATAACAGACAATAGGGAAAGAGGGATACCTAGTTAAATGGTGACAGTATATCAGACAATAGGGAAAGAGGGATACCTAGTTAAATGGTGACAGTATATCAGACAATAGGAAAGAGGGATACCTAGTTAAATGGTGACAGTATATCAGACAATAGGAAAGAGGGATACCTAGTTAAATGGTGACAGTATATCAGACAATAGGAAAGAGGGATACCTAGTTAAATGGTGACAGTATATCAGACAATAGCGAAAGAGGGATACCTAGTTAAATGGTGACAGTATATCAGACAATAGGAAAGAGGGATACCTAGTTAAATGGTGACAGTATATCAGACAATAGGAAAGAGGGATACCTAGTTAAATGGTGACAGTATAACAGACAATAGGGAAAGAGGGATACCTAGTTAAATGGTGACAGTATAAAAGACAATAGGGAAAGAGGGATACCTAGTTAAATGGTGACAGTATAAAAGACAATAGGGAAAGAGGGATACCTAGTTAAATGGTGACAGTATATCAGACAATAGGGAAAGAGGGATACCTAGTTAAATGGTGACAGTATAACAGACAATAGGGAAAGAGGAAAGAGGGATACCTAGTTAAATGGTGACAGTATAACAGACAATAGGGAAAGAGGGATACCTAGTTAAATGGTGACAGTATAAAAGACAATAGGGAAAGAGGGATACCTAGTTAAATGGTGACAGTATAACAGACAATAGGGAAAGAGGGATACCTAGTTAAATGGTGACAGTATAACAGACAATAGGGAAAGAGGGATACCTAGTTAAATGGTGACAGTATAACAGACAATAGGGAAAGAGGGATACCTAGTTAAATGGTGACAGTATATCAGACAATAGGGAAAGAGGGATACCTAGTTAAATGGTGACAGTATAACAGACAATAGGGAAAGAGGGATACCTAGTTAAATGGTGACAGTATAACAGACAATAGGGAAAGAGGGATACCTAGTTAAATGGTGACAGTATAACAGACAATAGGGAAAGAGGGATACCTAGTTAAATGGTGACAGTATAACAGACAATAGGAAAGAGGGATACCTAGTTAAATGGTGACAGTATATCAGACAATAGGGAAAGAGGGATACCTAGTTAAATGGTGACAGTGTAACAGACAATAGGGAAAGAGGAAAGAGGGATACCTAGTTAAATGGTGACAGTATAACAGACAATAGGGAAAGAGGGATACCTAGTTAAATGGTGACAGTATAACAGACAATAGGGAAAGAGGGATACCTAGTTAAATGGTGACAGTATAACAGACAATAGGGAAAGAGGGATACCTAGTTAAATGGTGACAGTATATCAGACAATAGGGAAAGAGGGATACCTAGTTAAATGGTGACAGTATAACAGACAATAGGAAAGAGGGATACCTAGTTAAATGGTGACAGTATAACAGACAATAGGGAAAGAGGGATACCTAGTTAAATGGTGACAGTATAACAGACAATAGGGGAAGAGGGATACCTAGTTAAATGGTGACAGTATAACAGACAATAGGGAAAGAGGGATACCTAGTTAAATGGTGACAGTATAACAGACAATAGGGAAAGAGGAAAGAGGAAAGAGGGATACCTAGTTAAATGGTGACAGTATATCAGACAATAGGGAAAGAGGGATACCTAGTTAAATGGTGACAGTATAACAGACAATAGGGCAAGAGGGATACCTAGTTAAATGGTGACAGTATAACAGACAATAGGGAAAGAGGGATACCTAGTTAAATGGTGACAGTATAACAGACAATAGGGGAGGAGGAAAGAGGGATACCTAGTTAAATGGTGACAGTATATCAGACAATAGGGGAGGAGGAAAGAGGGATACCTAGTTAAATGGTGACAGTATAACAGACAATAGGGAAAGAGGAAAGAGGGATACCTAGTCAGTTGTACAACTGAATGCCTTCAAATGAAATGTGTTTTCCTCATTTTAACCCAACACCTCTGAATCTGTAAACCACAGCCAGGCTGTAGTGTTGTTGTGGTTTGTGTGTGTCTCTGTGTATGTGTGTGTGTGTGTGTGTGTAGTTGTTGTGGTTTGTGTAACCTGTATTGTATTGGTGTTGTGTAGGTGAGTGACCAGCTGGTGGAGATAAATGGTGACAGTACAACAGGAATGACTCACAGCCAGGCCGTAGAGCAGATAAGAAGAGGAGGACATCGTATACACCTGGTACTGAAGAAAGGAAACGGATACGTCCCAGACTATGGTAAGAGACCGGAAGGGGAGGAAGGATACGTCCCAGACTATGGTAAGAGACCGGAAGGGGAGGAAGGATACGTCCCAGACTATGATGAGAGACAGGGAGGAAGGATACGTCCCAGACTATGGTGAGAGACAGGGAGGAAGGATACGTCCTAGACTATGGTAAGAGACAGGGAGGAAGGATATGTCCCAGACTATGGTAAGAGACAGGGAGGAAGGATACGTCCTAGACTATGGTAAGAGACAGGGAGGGGAGGATACGTCCCAGACTATGGTAAGAGACAGGGAGGAAGGATACGTCCCAGACTATGGTAAGAGACAGGGAGGGGAGGAAGGATACGTCCCAGACTATGGTAAGAGACAGGGAGGAAGGATACGTCCTAGACTATGGTAAGAGACAGGGAGGGGAGGAAGGATACGTCCCAGACTATGGTAAGAGACCGGAAGGGGAGGAAGGATACGTCCCAGACTATGGTGAGAGACAGGGAGGAAGGATACGTCCCAGACTATGGTAAGAGACAGGGAGGGGAGGAAGGATACGTCCCAGACTATGGTAAGAGACAGGGAAGGGAGGAAGGATACGTCCCAGACTATGGTAAGAGACAGGGAGGAAGGATATGTCCCAGACTATGGTAAGAGACAGGGAGGAAGGATACGTCCCAGACTATGGTAAGAGACAGGGAGGAAGGATACGTCCTAGACTATGGTAAGAGACAGGGAGGAAGGATACGTCCCAGACTATGGTAAGAGACAGGGAGGAAGGATACGTCCCAGACTATGGTAAGAGACAGGGAGGAAGGATACGTCCTAGACTATGGTAAGAGACAGGGAGGAAGGATACGTCCCAGACTATGGTAAGAGACAGGGAGGATACATCCCAGACTATGGTAAGAGACAGGGAGGATATGTCCCAGACTATGGTAAGAGACAGGGAGGAAGGAAGGATACGTCCCAGACTATGGTAAGAGACAGGGAGGATACGTCCCAGACTATGGTAAGAGACAGGGAGGATACGTCCCAGACTATGGTAAGAGACAGGGAGGAAGGATACGTCCCAGACTATGGTAAGAGACAGGGAGGAAGGATACGTCCCAGACTATGGTAAGAGACAGGGAAGGGAGGATACATCCCAGACTATGGTAAGAGACAGGGAAGGGAGGAAGGATACGTCCCAGACTATGGTAAGAGACAGGGAGGAAGGATACATCCCAGACTATGGTAAGAGACCGGAAGGGGAGGAAGGATACGTCCCAGACTATGGTAAGAGACAGGGAGGAAGGATATGTCCCAGACTATGGTAAGAGACAGGGAGGAAGGATATGTCCCAGACTATGGTAAGAGACAGGGAGGAAGGATATGTCCCAGACTATGGTAAGAGACAGGGAGGAAGGATATGTCCCAGACTATGGTAAGAGACAGGGAGGAAGGATACGTCCCAGACTATGGTAAGAGACAGGGAAGGGAGGAAGGATACGTCCCAGACTATGGTAAGAGACAGGGAGGAAGGATACGTCCCAAGCTATGGTAAGAGACAGGGAAGGGAGGAAGGATACGTCCCAGACTATGGTGAGAGACCGGAAGGGGAGGAAGGATACGTCCCAGACTATGGTAAGAGACAGGGAAGGGAGGAAGGATACGTCCCAGACTATGGTAAGAGACAGGGAAGGGAGGAAGGATACGTCCCAGACTATGGTAAGAGACAGGGTAGGGAGGAAGGATACGTCCCAGACTATGGTAAGAGACAGGGAGGAAGGAAACGTCCCAGACTATGGTAAGAGACAGGGAAGGGAGGAAGGAAACGTCCCAGACTATGGTAAAAGACAGGGAGGAAGGATACGTCCCAGACTATGGTAAGAGACAGGGAAGGATACGTCCCAGACTATGGTAAGAGACAGGGAAGGGAGGAAGGATACGTCCTAGACTATGGTAAGAGACAGGGAAGGGAGGAAGGATACGTCCCAGACTATGGTGAGAGTCAGGGAGGAAGGATACGTCCCAGACTATGGTGAGAGTCAGGGAGGAAGGATACGTCCCAGACTATGTTAAGAGACAGGGAAGGGAGGATACGTCCCAGACTATGGTAGGAGACAGGGAGGAAGGATACGTCTGATTTATCCGTTTCTTATTGATTGGTAAGCCTTGCTCACATTGGCAGTTTAAAGCTAGATAGCAAGCAACAAGATGTGCCAAATAACAGCCTAAAAAGTCGCAAGGCCAGGGATCAGATTTGTATCTGACTTCACACCACCTAGGAAGGTGGTTTGAAATGTGGCTTGAAATATCTGATTCTATGTGCATTTTCCATATCCGATTGCAATATATTATTTTTCCTGCTGTCTAAACAGCCCAAAAGCACATAGAATCGGATATTTCAAGCCACATTTCAAACCACCTTTGTAGGTGGTGTGAAGTCAGATACAAATCTGATTCCTGGCCTTGCGACTTGTCTGAACGGTCAAATCGGATTTATTTGACCTCAAGTGGTTTTTAGGCTGTTATTTGGCACATCATGTTGCTTGCTAGTCTGTTGACAGTTTCACAAGACCATGTGGTAGCTAAATCAAATCAAATCAAATGTATTTATTTATCTCAAAGTGCTGTACAGAAACCCAGCCTAAAACCCCAAACAGCAAGCAATGCAGGTTTAGAAGCACGGAGGCTAGGAAAAAGCTAACTAGCATGTTGATCGTTTACATAACAAATTAGGGAACGTGCTAGAAAAGGTAAACAGCTACCTAGCTAGCTAGATGACTGCTGTGACTAGCCAAAAATGACTTGTTTTGAAAGTTGATCATGGTATCCTTTCCCGGATTCTAATTGTTCTTAAAGTATGAACATTTTAAAGCAACTGGAAAACGTCCATGGCAGACATTGTTGTCACCTTAGCTTTCTACATACTGTAACTTCTGAGTGGTGGAGTTTGTTTTGTATGGCCCGGTGCCCCAGGTGAGCGGAGTTTGCTAATTTTTAGACCATTCCATTGACCTTCACCCACCCGGGGCACCAGTCCATGCGAAATTAACACACACCAATCTGATTTGGTCACTTGTAACTTGCTGTTTGGACAGTTGTTTTTCCAAAACGGATTTGAAAAATGAAACTGATTTGAAACTGATTTGAGCTTTATTAAGGGCTGAAGTGTGAACAAGTCTTTATTGACTTCTTTCATTTATTTCCTCTAAGCGGTGTCTTCTTTCTCACTGCTAAGAGTCTTACTTCCTGTCTTGACCTTTGAACACTTTGGTTATCTTCTTTCTCTGTTTGTCTTTCTCCTGACCCAACTTGTGGTCTTTCCTTTTGCTGTCTCTTTCTTTCCTTCTATTTCTCTCTACCTTTCTCTTTTACCCTTCTCTCCATCTACTTGTCCTTCTCTTTCCTCCTCCCTCTCCTTCCTTCCTTCCCTCTACTCCTCCTCCCTCTCAGTGGAGCTCTCCAGCCTGTCTCTGTGTATGACCAACTCTAAGCAGGGAGAGCCTTGTTTCTATGTCATCGGCAGAACAGAGAATACGCGGTTGGTATCCCTTCCTGTTAGTCTTTCATTCTCTTTGGTTTATTCTCTTCGTTTCTTTGGTTCTCTTCATCCCTCCATCCCTTTGTGTTCTAGAACTCTTATTTCTATGTCCCTTTGTGTTCTAGAACTATTATTTCTACATCCCTTTGTGTTCTAGAACTCTTATTTCTACATCCCTTTGTGTTCTAGAACTCTTATTTCTACATCCCTTTGTGTTCTAGAACTCTTATTTCTACATCCCTTTGTGTTCTAGAGGTCTTCACATTGCCATTTACAGACCCTTTTATCCATTCTGGTATGTGTACCTGATCCCTGCAGGAATTAGACCCACAAACTTGGCTTTGCTAGTGCCACCCTCTTACCAACAGAGCCACACAGTTGGGACCACATGTCCTTGTTGCCCTGGGTTACGTGAACAAGAGGTGTCTCATATCTCCAGATTTATTTGCTCTTGCAGTTGAATTACATGCAGTGAGTCCTAGCTATGGAACGGAGCCACTCCTGGTGGTATGTAATCCAACAGTAAAAAGTGCCATTTCAATTCTTAAAGCCAGCAGCTATAATGTATCATCAGCATGAATGACCCCATTATAAATGGTGTCTTATAATTGCTACGCCTGTATATAAATATAATTCAATAACAGGCCTACGTGTTCAGCCTGCATCTGTCCTTATGAATGTAGCTGTTTCAGTACAAACATCAGCCATGTTTATCTCAGTGAGTGATTTACTTTACTCAGAACACAGATTAGGCTTGTTGAAACAAAGAGATTAAAATGAAATGAACATACAGTAACAGTCAGAGTTTGGACTCACCGAGTCGTTCAAGGGATTTTCTTTATTGCTTTTTTTTGTTTGTTTTTTAAAATGGTTTTTTCTTTATTGTAGAATAATAGTGAAGACATCAAAGCTATGAAATAACACATATGGAGTCATGTAGTAACCAAAAAAAAGTGTTAAACAAATCAAAATATATTTTATATTTGAGATTCTTCAAAGTAGCTACCCTTTGCCTTGATGACAGCTTTGCACACTCTTGGCATTCTCTCAACCAGCTTCATGAGGTAGTTACCTGGAATGCATTTCAATTAACAGGTGTGCTTTGTTAAAAATGTATTTGTGGAATTTCTTTCATTAATGCATTTGAGCCAATCAGTTGTGTTGTGACTAGGTAAGGGTGGTATACAGAAGATAACTCTATTTGGTAAAAACCCAAGTCCATATTATGGCAAGAACAGCTCAAATAAGCAAAGAGAAACAACAGTCGATCATTAATTTAAAACATGAAAATCAGTCTTTCCGGAAAATGTCAAGAACTTTGAAGGTTTCTTCAAGTGCAGTCGCAAAAACCATCCAGAGCTATGATGAAACTGACTCTCATGAGGACCGCCACAGGAAAAGGGTGGTCCTCATTTTAAATGTATTATTCTTGTTTATCCAACCACTGGAGCCCGATATCAATGTTCCAAATGCACCAGAGAGCATAATGTAGCCACAGAGGATCAATAGTCCAGTTGGCGCTTCTTCAAAATCAAAGAAGCGCCAACATAAAGTATCTTAAAGGGTGTTGGGCCACCACGAGCTGCCAGAACAGTTTCAATGCGCCAATCTATAGATTATAAAAGTGGACATAAACCACGCCAGGAGAATGCATGCCACACCATAACATATACTTTGTGTCCTTTGTTTACTCAAGTGTTTCCTTTATTTTGTTAGTTACCGGCCTACAGCTGGGAAGGCTGCAGTTTTGTTAGCATTATTGCTAGCTAATCTGTTTTGTGGCGATAAGACATAATAAGAGATTTTTTTTTACCTCTTCCCCCTGGACATTGGACTGGTGAACTCATGGGTACACTAGCAATGGATGCCGGTCCTGACTTGAACTTCCATCTATGGATTCTATTTTTTCTATTTTATTTCTACACGCTATTTTACCATTACTATAGTCAATGGTAAGGTCCCTTTAGACCATAGAGACACTTGACCACCATCACTACTGTATCACCAGTCCATCACCAGACCATCTCGGTGAGGCACCAAGGTTTCCCAGATCTCGTGACCCAAAACTCTGACTCCTACACATCCATCCCTGTAGCCATTTTGAATGCCTTGATGCCTCTTCGTTATCTGTGCCTCATTTTACAGACAACACCCCATCCAATGACTGTGAACTGAGGACCCTTTTTCAGCAGTGACGGAGTAACGCGCCTGGCCCTAACCACTGCTCCATAATTCCTGACCGTCAACCTTCCCTCTCCTCATGATGTGCCAGTTGGAGTTGGTGCGCTGTCCAACTGTTGCCTGCCGTATAGTCTCCTGCTGCTCCACCGACAGAGTCATGCCAGCCAGGATGCCTGCATGCCCCAGGGAGGGTAGCGGTTGTTTAAGGAGACATGCCATTCCACTGAACCTGCCCCTGGAGACGGTTCCTTAACCAAGATCCTCCTCTGTGGGCTCACGGGACAGAGGGTTGTAGTCTTCAGCCAGGTGAAGATCCTCCACTTGGTTGGGCATGGCTGGCATCCTCCACTCTGCATTCCACAACCGTACGGCCAATATTGTGCATGGCTACACTGATGAGCTTCATGGGGGCATTTACATGTTGTAGACAGAATCCCCTGGTCACCTATAGAGACCTGCCAACAGGAAGTGGTCACCTATAGAGACCTGCCAACAGGAAGTGGTCACCTATAGAGACCTGCAAACAGGAAGTGGTCACCTATAGAGACCTGCCAACAGGAAGTGGTCACCTATAGAGACCTGCAAACAGGAAGTGGTCACCTATAGAGACCTGCCAACAGGAAGTGGTCACCTATAGAGACCTGCAAACAGGAAGTGGTCACCTATAGAGACCTGCCAACAGGAAGTGGTCACCTATACAGACCTGCCAACAGGAAGTGGTCACCTATAGAGACCTGCAAACAGGAAGTGGTCACCTATAGAGACCTGCCAACAGGAAGTGGTCACCTATAGAGACCTGCCAACAGGAAGTGGTCACCTATAGAGACCTGCCAACAGGAAGTGGTCACCTATAGAGACCTGCCAACAGGAAGTGGTCACCTATAGAGACCTGCAAACAGGAAGTGGTCACCTATAGAGACTTGCCAACAGGAAGTGGTCACCTATAGAGACCTGCCAACAGGAAGCGGTCACCTATAGAGACCTGCCAACAGGAAGTGGTCACCTATAGAGACCTGCAAACAGGAAGTGGTCACCTATAGAGACCTGCCAACAGGAAGTGGTCACCTATACAGACCTGCCAA
Source organism: Oncorhynchus tshawytscha (assembly GCF_018296145.1). Lineage (NCBI taxonomy): Eukaryota > Metazoa > Chordata > Actinopteri > Salmoniformes > Salmonidae > Oncorhynchus > Oncorhynchus tshawytscha. The sequence continues at coordinate 22,880,444 of NC_056454.1, read as the reverse complement.
CAGGAAGTGGTCACCTATAGAGACCTGCAAACAGGAAGTGGTCACCTATAGAGACCTGCCAACAGGAAGTGGTCACCTATAGAGACCTGCCAACAGGAAGTGGTCACCTATAGAGACCTGCCAACAGGGAGTGGTCACCTATAGAGACCTGCAAACAGGAAGTGGTCACCTATAGAGACCTGCCAACAGGAAGTGGTCACCTATACAGACCTGCCAACAGGAAGTGGTCACCTATACAGACCTGCCAACAGGAAGTGGTCACCTATACAGACCTGCCAACAGGAAGTGGTCACCAATACAGACCTGCCAACAGGAAGGAGGTTAAGTGACACATGACTTTGATCGTGGAAATGCATTAGCTGTAAGAAATCTGCTATATAAATAGTTTGATTTAATTTATGAAATTACAGCTGGAGAATATTTAATGAACTGTAATTTTCACGAGGACAAGTGAAGCTTTTCCATAAACTTTCATTGATAACGTATCAATCATTTTAGTGGGAAGGATCCTATAGATCAAGACTCTGTGAATCCATGTACCACTCTAAATAAATAAACACTGTGCCTCTCAAGATTTGTCTCTGATCATGAAACTACAATACAGGCTGGATGTCTAAACTAAGTACATTCTGAATGTCAATAGATTTTTACATTCATTCTCATCAATGACAACATTCTAGAACTGAGTTATCACTCATCTAAGTCTGGTATCCGTGGTAATATGGTTAATGATTGTCTTCTACACCTGGTCTTCTACACCTGGCCAGACTTCTAGTGGTCTTCTCCACCTGGCCAGACTTCTAGTGGTCTTCTACACCTGGCCAGACTTCTAGTGGTCTTCTCCACCTGGCCAGACTTCTAGTGGTCTTCTACACCTGGCCAGACTTCTAGTGGTCTTCTCCACCTGGCCAGACTTCTAGTGGTCTTCTACACCTGGCCAGACTTCTAGTGGTCTTCTACACCTGGCCAGACTTCTAGTGGTCTTCTCCACCTGGCCAGACTTCTAGTGGTCTTCTACACCTGGCCAGACTTCTAGTGGTCTTCTACACCTGGCCAGACTTCTAGTGGTCTTCTCCACATGGCCAGACTTCTAGTGGTCTTCTACACCTGGCCAGACTTCTAGTGGTCTTCTCCACATGGCCAGACTTCTAGTGGTCTTCTCTACATGGCCAGACTTCTAGTGGTCTTCTCTACATGGCCAGACTTCTAGTGGTCTTCTACACCTGGCCAGACTTCTAGTGGTCTTCTACACCTGGCCAGACTTCTAGTGGTCTTCTCCACATGGCCAGACTTCTAGTGGTCTTCTCCACCTGGCCAGACTTCTAGTGGTCTTCTCCACATGGGCAGACTTCTAGTGGTCTTCTACACCTGGCCAGACTTCTAGTGGTCTTCTCCACATGGCCAGACTTCTAGTGGTCTTCTCCACCTGGCCAGACTTCTAGTGTTCTTCTCCACCTGGCCAGACTTCTAGTGGTCTTCTCCACATGGCCAGACTTCTAGTGGTCTTCTACACCTGGCCAGACTTCTAGTGGTCTTCTCCACATGGCCAGACTTCTAGTGGTCTTCTCCACCTGGCCAGACTTCTAGTGTTCTTCTCCACCTGGCCAGACTTCTAGTAGTCGTCTCCACGTGGACAGACTTATAGTGGTCTTCTGCCCTTTTAATGCTCTTATGCTCATCCTTGAAAAATGCCATAAGGTCTGAAATAGATACGAAAGGCAACATACTTTACAAACAGTTAACTAGGCTAAGTGAAATAAAAATATGTTGTATCTACTGTTCTGCTAACTCGCTAGCTAAAGTGTAGTCAGTGGCTAGCTAAGACAGAGAAAGGGGACGTAATAAGTTCATGGAAAAGGTCTCTGATCGTGCTGGTGAATGGTAGCTGACAGTGTCGACTAGAGATGACATACAGGAGCTTCCTGCAGAAAGTTGTAGTCTTCTTTGCTGATAAATAACATTTAGATTTAGCCAGCAAATGGAATCTACTTAGCTAGGTAACTATATCATGCCAAAGATTATCTCGTGGTTAATCATCTAGCATAATTTTTATATAAAAAAAATACGTTTTAGGTTTTTCCTACTGCTAACTAGTTAAGACAGACGTGCTAGCAAACATTAGCTAGCTACTAGATACTTAGCTAGCTGAGCAGCGTGCTAAATCATCCTCTCTCCTCTGTCAACATTTTTTTTTAACTTGTGAACAACAATTCTTTCACCCAATCTCTTCTGTCGGGCCTTTGCACACTTCTCGTAGCCACGTCCGTCCTGATTCTTCACAATACTCTGTCACGTCACGTCAGTCAGTGGCAGCATAAAATCCTGGGCACGTTCCAGGTCGTCTTTATTTTTAAGATAGGCAGAGCTCACAAAGTCGGAGGAATTTCTCTGAAACCAGTGAACCACACCAATAAAACGGAATGAGATCTTTCCAACAAGGCCTTCATTCCTGGAATAAATAATTGTACCAGTGCTGTACATCATCATCAGGGTTTCAAACCAGGGGCTAGATTCATTATGGGAGTTGACCGTTTGTCTGAAAACCAACCATTTCGGTTCATGGGACAGAGCAACAATGCATCACACCTAAAAGTGAGAAAATAACCTGCAAGCATTGGTAACTGCGTTTATAAATGGCTAATAGATGTAGGTAAATAGTAGTTCACTATTTGACAAGCACTGACTGGTTATTGCACTGGTTTGACCAATTTGTTATAAGCCATTTATTAATGGTTTATAATGCATTTACAAATCATTAAATAACTGTTAATAACGTAATTACAAACCCGTTATAAACCCTTTAGAAATGGACCCTTATTGTAAAGTGTTACCTTTCATCCCAACTCACTGTCAACAGTTGTTTCATTATTTCAAACACAGTGTGTGACATCACATGGAAACAGTCTCTATGTTGTGTTTTTCCCTCTAGCTCCCACTAACCTCTGTCTCTCTCTCTACACCCCTCCTCTGTCTCTCTCTCTACACCCCCTCCTCTGTTTCTCTCTCTCTACACCCCCTCCTCTGTCTCTCTCTCTACACCCCCCTCCTCCTCTCTCTCTCTCTGCACCTCCCCTCCCTCCTCCTCTGTGTCTCTCTGCACCTCCCCTCCTCTCTCTCTCTCTCTCTCTCTACACCCCCTCCTCTGTCTCTCTCTGCACCTCCCCTCCCTCCTCCTCTGTGTCTCTCTGCACCTCCCCTCCTCTCTCTCTCTCTCTCTCTCTACACCCCCTCCTCTGTCTCTCTCTACACCCCTCCTCTCTCTCTCTCTCTCTCTCTACACCCCCCTCCTCTGTCTCTCTCTGCACCTCCCCTCCCTCCTCCTCCGTGTCTCTCTCTCTGCACCTCCCCTCCCTCCTCCTCCGTGTCTCTCTGCACCTCCCCTCCTCTCTCTCTCTCTCTCTCTCTACACCCCCTCCTCTGTCTCTCTCTGCACCCCCTCCCTCCTCCTCCGTGTCTCTCTCTCTGCACCTCCCCTCCTCTCTCTCTCTCTCTCTCTCTCTACACCCCCCTCCTCTGTCTCTCTCTGCACCCCCTCCCTCCTCCTCCGTGTCTCTCTCTCTGCACCTCCCCTCCTCTCTCTCTCTCTACACCCCCTCCTCTGTCTCTCTCTGCACCCCCTCCCTCCTCCTCCGTGTCTCTCTCTCTGCACCTCCCCTCCTCTCTCTCTCTCTCTCTCTCTACACCCCTCCTCTCTCTCTCTCTCTCTCTCTCTCTACCCCCCCTCCTCTGTCTCTCTCTGCACCCCCTCCCTCCTCCTCCGTGTCTCTCTCTCTGCACCTCCCCTCCTCTCTCTCTCTCTCTCTCTCTACACCCCTCCTCTCTCTCTCTCTCTCTCTCTCTACACCCCCTCCTCTGTCTCTCTCTGCACCCCCTCCCTCCTCCTCCGTGTCTCTCTCTCTGCACCTCCCCTCCTCTCTCTCTCTCTCTCTCTCTCTCTACCCCCCCTCCTCTGTCTCTCTCTGCACCTCCCCTCCCTCCTCCTCCGTGTCTCTCTCTCTGCACCTCCCCTCCTCTCTCTCTCTCTCTCTCTACACCCCTCCTCTCTCTCTCTCTCTCTCTCTCTACACCCCCCTCCTCTGTCTCTCTCTCTCTACACCCCCTCCTCTGTTTCTCTCTCTCTACACCCCCTCCCTGTCTCTCTCTCTCTCTCTCTCTCTCTCTACCCCCCCTCCTCCTCTGTCTCTCTCTCTACACCCCCCTCCTCTGTCTCTCTCTCTCTCTACATCCCCACCTCCTCTGTCTCTCTCTCTCTACACTCCCCCTCCTCTCTCTCTCTCTCTACCCCCCCTCCTCTCTCTCTCTCTCTCTCTCTGCACCCCCTCCTTTGTCTCTCTCTCTCTACACCTCCCCCTCCTCTGTCTCTCTCTCTCTCTACACCCCCCCTCCTCTGTCTCTTTCTCTCGCCCCTTCTCTTCTCTATCTCTCTCCCTCTCTTTGCCCCCCTCCTTCTCTCTCTCCTCTCTCAGACCATGATCCCAGAGCAGTCTCCCCCTCCTCCTATCTCTACCCAGAGGAGCCGGGTGTGGCTGCAGTAGATAAAACACGCTCTCTGCCAACGAAGAGCGGAAGGGTGGATAGAGGAGGAGGACAGAGGGAGAGGGAGAAGAGGAGGCAGAGGAAGGGAGGTAGTCTGGGGGAAAGGAGTAGCAGAGGAGGAGGAGGAGGACGAGGTACTCCTGACACAGACCTGGATTGTCCCGAGGAGGAGGAGGACAAGGAGGAGGAGAGTCAGGTCATCAGCCACAGAGGTCAGAAGTCAGAGGATAAGGACAATGGAAAATGTACCCAGAGTTTTCCCAAGAACGTACTAAGGAACTCAGACAGACAGGAGGAGGTAGTGGAGACAGTGCCGGAGGTGAGGCACAGCAGGGTCAAACAGAGGTCAAAACAGTTGAGGAGCAGGACAACACAAAGTGAGAGGAGAGAGGAAATAGAGGAGCTGGACATACACATACCTCACTCAGCCAGTAAAACACAGGAGAAGGTGGGAGGGAGGGAAAGTGGGAGGAGGAAGAGGGATGGACAAAGGGAGAAAGAGAGGGAGAGGAAGGCTGAGATGAAGGTAAAGACAAGGGCTGCCGGACTTGTGGTGGAGGATTCTGGGCCGGAAAAAAGGGACAGACCCCCAGAGAAAGAGAGAGAGCGAGCTCCCTTCTCCTTCCTCATGCCACTGCAGGATGGAGACGCTGAACTGTCTAATGCAGAGTCAGGGGCCTCAGGAGCCTCCGGGGCCAGCTTCTCTGACCAGGTCAGTGTGTCTGCTGCCAGTGTCTCTGGATCCACCGCCGGGGCCCCACCTGGGTGGGGAGAACCCAGAGAACTGAGAGGGGACCCAGGAAGCACCCAGTCATGGTGTCGGGCCACCCATCCATCCCACAACCCGGGCCCCTGGAGAAGTACACAGTCACGGGGGCCCACCTACGCCGGCCCCGGCCCCTGGATTAAACCCAGCCAGCAGAAACTGACTCAGGTGTTGGTGGGACACAGGCTGAGAGGAGGTCTTGACCTGTAGATGAGAGGAAGAGATGGACAACTGACTGTTCCTGTGGTGCTGATTAACAGAAGGAGTGTCGTGGTCTTTCTGATAACTTCCCCAAAAGCAGAAATTCTGGTTGGAGGATTCCCAGATTTCCTGCTTATTCCCTCATAATTCCAGGGATCCTCCAAACAGAATTTTTGGGCAAGTTACCAGAATTTTGCAACCCTAGGTTTGACTGGCAGGTCCTCCAACCTATCGTGGTCCTGACTGGTTTGACTGGCAGCTCCTCCAACCTATCGTGGTCCTGACTGGTTTGACTGGCAGCTCCTCCAACCTATCGTGGTCCTGACTGGTTTGACTGGCATCTCCTCCAACCTATGTCCTAACTGGTTTGACTGGCAGCTCCTCCAACCTATCGTGGTCCTGACTGGTTTGACTGGCAGCTCCTCCAACCTATCGTGGTCCTGACTGGTTTGACTGGCAGCTCCTCCAACCTATCGTGGTCCTGACTGGTTTGACTGGCAGCTCCTCCAACCTATCGTGGTCCTGACTGGTTTGACTGGCAGCTCCTCCAACCTATCGTGGTCCTGACTGGTTTGACTGGCAAGCTACTCCAACCTATCGTGGTCGTAACTGGTTTGACTGGCAGCTCCTCCAACCTATCGTGGTCCTGACTGGTTTGACTGGCAGCTCCTCCAACCTATCGTGGTCCTGACTGGTTTGACTGGCAGCTCCTCCAACCTATCGTGGTCCTGACTGGTTTGACTGGAAAACTACTCCAACCTATCGTGGTCCTGACTGGTTTGACTGGCAGCTCCTCCAACCTATCGTGGTCCTGACTGGTTTGACTGGCAAGCTACTCCAACCTATCGTGGTCCTGACTGGTTTGACTGGAAAACTACTCCAACCTATCGTGGTCCTGACTGGTTTGACTGGCAGCTCCTCCAACCTATCGTGGTCCTGACTGGTTTGACTGGCAAGCTACTCCAACCTATCGTGCATTAGAGCCTAGGACAACAACAAGACAGGACACTCCCCCTGTCCACAGCACCAGAATCCCCTGTTAAGCCATCTCTTGACTAGGACACTCCCCCTGTCCACAGCGCCCCAAACCCCCGTTAAGCCATCTCTTGACTAGGACACTCCCCCTGTCCACAGCACCCGAAATCCCCGTTAAGCCATCTCTTGACTTGGACACTCCCCTGTCCACAGCACCCCAAACCCCCATTAAGCCATCTCTTGACTAGGACACTCCCCTGTCCACAGCACCCCAAACCCCGTTAAGCCATCTCTTGACTAGGACACTCCCCTGTCCACAGCACCCCAAACCCCCGTTAAGCCATCTCTTGACTAGGACACTCCCCCTGTCCACAGCACCCCAAACCCCCGTTAAGCCATCTCTTGACTTGGACACTCCCCCTGTCCACAGCACCCCAAACCCCCATTAAGCCATCTCTCGACTAGGTCTCACCAGCCATGCCCATAAGTCTACCCAATACCACTATCTATCTACAGTTAGTCCGCCATCACCCTTGATTGGTTTCATTAGATCTGCGTTCTATATCAACGCGAATGGTATCATCTTCAATGTAATCATTGTCATCAGAAATGTTTTATGATGCAAATGCAAGGAGCAACAACATCAACAATTGCATATATCAACCCTCTCTCTACAAACCCACATGGAGTGTTTTAGCGCCACCTAGAGGCTGTAGTGGTGTACTATAGATCGAAAGAGAGCAAAGCCACAACTACTGGACATTATAATATATTATTTTCATATTTGTTTCTATTATATAATTTTAGCATGCTATATTATTTTGATAGCATTTACAGAGACTAAGATAAATAACCCAAGAGAGAAATGATTTGCCTCCTGCTTGCTTGCTTGGCCTGGATTTTAAACTCTCCTTAAAGTCTTTCTGATACAGTATTTTATAGTTGTTATAGATGTCTGGGGGACAGTAATTATACTGTTATAAAAAGTTTATATACTGTAAGTATATTTACTATTATATATATATATATATATATATAATGACAAGTGATCTATGTCTCTACAGATCTCTACTGGTGCCTTCATGTCTCTAGCCAAGCCGGTGTTTACTAAATAAAGTATTGAGTGTGCGTCTGCACCCTTTTCCTTATATTATATGCATTAGTTTTCCAGGGAAGCAGCCATTGTCACATAACTGAACGGATGCATCTATAAGCAGCAAAGACTCAATGACTTTGATACCAGTAAAATACTAAAACACGGTCGGTGAATTGAAGAAGTGAATCAATGTCGTAACAAAGTGCCTCATAGTCAATTTTCCTTTAGAAACACTACTTTCCTTTAAAAACTACGACTAAGCCATGTAGTATCTAGAGTGTATTGGTACCCCTTGCATTATGGGTAATGTAGTACTACATACACTATGCTACACAACACAGAGATGTCCTGTCAGAACTAGCGAGGTGGCCCTTGTCTACTAGTCTCTGATGCTAATCCATAGCGATGTGGCCCTTGTCTACTAGTCTCTGATGCTAATCCATAGCGATGTGGCCCTTGTCTACTAGTCTCTGATGCTAATCCATAGCGATGTGGCCCTTGTCTACTAGTCTCTGATGCTAATCCATAGTGAGGTGGCCCTTGTCTACTAGTCTCTGATGCTAATCCATAGCGAGGTGGCCCTTGTCTACTAGTCTCTGATGCTAATCCATAGCGATGTGGCCCTTGTCTACTAGTCTCTGATGCTAATCCATAGCGATGTGGCCCTTGTCTACTAGTCTCTGATGCTAATCCATAGCGAGGTGGCCCTTGTCTACTAGTCTCTGATGCTAATCCATAGTGAGGTGGCCCTTGTCTACTAGTCTCTAATGCTAATCCATAGCGAGGTGGCCCTTGTCTACTAGTCTCTGATGCTAATCCATAGCGAGGTGGCCCTTTTCTACTAGTCTCTGATGCTAATCCATAGCGATGTGGCCCTTGTCTACTAGTCTCTGATGCTAATCCATAGCGAGGTGGCCCTTGTCTATTAGTCTCTGATGCTAATCCATAGTGAGGTGGCCCTTGTCTACTAGTCTCTAATGCTAATCCATAGCGAGGTGGCCCTTGTCTACTAGTCTCTGATGCTAATCCATAGCGAGGTGGCCCTTGTCTACTAGTCTCTAATGCTAATCCATAGCGAGGTGGCCCTTGTCTACTAGTCTCTGATGCTAATCCATAGCGAGATGGCCCTTTTCTACTAGTCTCTGATGCTAATCCATAGCGATGTGGCCCTTGTCTACTAGTCTCTGATGCTAATCCATAGCGATGTGGCCCTTGTCTACTAGTCTCTGATGCTAATCCATAGCGAGGTGGCCCTTGTCTACTAGTCTCTGATGCTAATCCATAGCGATATGGCCCTTGTCTACTAGTCTCTGATGCAAATCGATAGCGAGGTGGCCCTTGTCTACTAGTCTCTGATGCTAATCCATAGCGATGTGGCCCTTGTCTACTAGTCTCTGATGCTAATCCATAGCGATGTGGCCCTTGTCTACTAGTCTCTGATGCTAATCCATAGCGAGGTGGCCCTTGTCTACTAGTCTCT
>NC_056454.1:22806390-22866390 GCF_018296145.1 Oncorhynchus tshawytscha | reverse complement strand
CACAGCAGATTTACCCCCCTGATTGAGTTGTCACACAGCAGATTTACCCCCCCCGATCCAGTTGTCACACAGCAGATTCCCCCTGATCCAGTTGTCACACAGCAGATTTCCCCCTGATCCAGTTGTTACACAGCAGATTTCCCCTGATCCAATTGTCACACAGCAGATTTCCCCCTGATCCAGTTGTCACACAGCAGATTTACCCCCGATCCAGTTGTCACACAGCAGATCTCCCCTTGATCCAGTTGTCACACAGCAGATTCCCCCCTGATCCAGTTGTCACACAGCAGATTCCCCCTGATCCAGTTGTCACACAGCAGATTCCCCCTGATCCAGTTATCACACAGCAGATTCCCCCTGATCCAGTTGTCACACAGCAGATTCCCCCTGATCCAGTTGTCACACAGCAGATTCCCCCTGATCCAGTTATCACACAGCAGATTCCCCTGATCCAGTTGTCACACAGCAGATTTCCCCCTGATGGAGTCATCACACAGCAGATTTACCCCCCCGATCGAGTAATCACACAGCAGATTTCCTCCTGATGGAGTCATCACACAGCAGATTTACCCCCCCGATCCAGTTGTCACACAGCAGACCTCCCCCCTGATCGAGTTGTTTCCAGTGTATTGATCCATTATAAATAGATACTGTATATAAGTAGTGCTACAAAGAGCACTTTATTCCCATGGGCCTTGATCAGAAATAACGCACTACACAGTGATATGATATACGGTGCCTTCGGAAAGTATTCAGCCCCCTTTGACCTTTTCCATATTTTGTTACGTTACAACCTTATTTGAAAATGTATTTAAAAAGAATAATAATTCTCATCAATCTACACACTACCCCATAATGTCAAAGCGAAAACAGATTTTTAGACATTTTTGGCAAATGTATTCATATTATAGAACTATCTTATTTACATAAATATATTATTACCATAAGTATTCACACCCTTCGCTATGAGACTTGAAATTGAGCTCCGGTGCATCCTTTTTCCATTGATCATCCTTGAGATGTTTCTACAACTTGATTGGAGGTGGACTCAATTGATTGGACATGATTTGGAAAGGCACTGTCACGACTTCCGCCGATGTCGGGTCCTCTCCTTGTTCGGGCGGCGCTCGGCGCTCGCCGGTCTTCTAGCCATCATCGATCCACTTTTCATTTTCCATGTGTTTTGTCTTGTTTTTTCCTCACACCTGGTTTCAATTCCCTCAAGTCATTTGTTGTGTATTTAAACCCTCTGTTCCCCCCATGTCTTTGTGTGGGATTGTTTTTTGTATGTGCTTGTGCTTGTGTTGTTTGGTGTGCGATGGGTTTTTGTACCCAATTATTCTTGTTATTTCTATGCCGTGGGTTTTGCTATTAAACTGCTCCGGCTAATTACCAAGTTCTGCTCTCCTGCGTCTGACTTCCCTGCCACCGATTACGCACCCTTTACAGAATCCCACACCAACTACATGGAGTCAGCAGGAGCAGGTGTCCCTGGAATAAGGGTGGAGGAGCGCTGCTCCACAAGGATGCTCCACCATCTCGGCACTGCCATAGACTGCGTTGTCCAATTTATGGACCGCTGGGAGAGACGGAGTTCCTCCAGCGCCTCCACCAGCACAACCAGGGTCTCCACTACTCTCCCCCCCCTGCATCCGGGTCCCAGAGGGATTCGTCTCGCCCTTCCCCGGGAGTATGTCGGGACGGCTGCACACCGCCAGGATTTCCTATTACAGCTCAACCTCTACCTGACAACCATCCACCTGGCACCTTCAGGTTGTGAGAAGGTGTCCGCCCTCGTCTCGTGCCTCTCTGGGAAAGCCTTGGCGTGGGCCAACGCCGTGTGGGGAGAAGGAGATGCGGCGCTGGACCATTTTGAGGATTTCACCCGCCGCTTCCGGGCAGTCTTCGACCATCCACCCGAGGGTAGAGTGGCGGGAGAAAGTATCTTCCATCTGAGGACGAGGAGCGCCCAGGAGTTCGCCATGGATTTTCAGACCCTGGCCGCCGGCGCGGGATTGAACGATAGGGCCCTGATCGACCACTATCACTGCAGTTTGCGCTAGGAAGTCCGTCGGGACTTGGCCTGCAGGGACACCACCCTCACCTTCGACCAGCTGGTGGACCTGTCCATTCGGCTGGATAACCTGCTGGCCACCTGCGGACGTCCAGATCAGGTTCTATCGGTTCCATCTCCCAGCACTGCCGCTCCGGTGCCCATAGATGAGATTTTCTGGGATCTGCACGGGCAGGGTGTAGTGGTGTATATTGATGACATTCTGATATACTCCGCTACACGCTCCGCTGCATGTGTCCCTGGTGCGCAGGGTGCTTGGTTCCATCCTGAAGCCTCTCCTGCGTTGTCTTGGCTAAGTGCTTACGTTTGTGGTCCTGTTGGAAGGTGTACCGTCTGTACTTTGATGCTGTCATGCTGTGGGGATGTTTTTCAGAGGCAGGGACTGGGAGACTAGTCGGGATCGAGGGAAAGATGAAAGGAGCAAAGTACAGAGAGATCCTTGATGAAAACCTGCTCCAGAGCACTCAGGACCTCAGACTTGGTCAATGGTACACCTTCTAACAGGACCACAAACGTAAGCACTTAGCCAAGACAACGCAGGAGAGGCTTCAGGACACGTCTCTGAATGTCCTTGAGTGGCCCAGCCAGAGCATGGACTTGAACCAAAATCGAACATCTCTGGAGAGATCTGAAAATAGCTGTGCAGTAACGCTCCCCGTCCAACCTGACAGAGCTTGAGAGGATCTGCAGAGAAGAATGAGAGAAACTCCCCAAATACAGGTGTGCCAAGCTTGTAGCGTCATACCCAAGAAGACTCAATGCTGTAATCGCTGCCAAAGGTGCTTCAACAAAGTACTGAGTAAAGGGTCTGAATACTTATTTAAATGTGATATATCAGTTGTTGTTTTTTTTACAAATATTTGATAGAATTTCTAAAAACCCATTTTTGCTTTGTCATTATGGTGAATTGTGTGTAGATTGATGAGGGCGGGAAAAAATAATTGTAATCATTTTTAGAATACGGCTGTAACGTACCAAAATGTGGAATAAGTCAAGGGGTCTGAATATTTTCCATTATCACATTATCAGTTCATTAGCACATTATCAGTTCAATCATCTCAGTTCAGCGATGACTCAGCCCAATCGGTTCCATCTGGAATTCATTTATTAAATACTAAAGCAATATCAACATATTGAGAATTAGATCAAGTATTATCTTAAAAGCAAGATAGATACTGTATCTCAATAATAAATGTATTATATAAATATCTTGAGAATTAAATGAAATTTACGGAAGATACATATTTAAATCGTCAAAGAAAGATTAAATATCTCAAGAATGAATGAATGCAATAAATCCTAAAGCTAAATATCTCCATGACGAAGACAATAATTTAAACCTCAAGATCTGCCAAATCCAGAAAGACATAGTGATCTAGCCCGGGTGACTGTTTCTGTGTCGTTGCCAATCATGCCAAATGACAGTGGCAACAATGGAGTTGTCAAGAGCACAAACAATGAGTGGGACAACGCTATGCTACTTGGGATCTTTAAAGAAGACTGTAGAACAGTTCAATTCAGTGTGGCAATACAGAAGATAATGATGATTTGTATCTCTTGACTCAGTCCTACTCTTTGATAATTAGAATTAATTCTGTCCGTATCGGGTATGTATGCTTCCTAAATAGCATCTCATTTCCTTTTATAGTGCACCAATTACAACACAGTACAACCTGCTACAGGGCTGGAGGGAAAGGTTTTACCTCCCTACCACACAGTACAACCTGCTACAGGGCTGGAGGGAAAGGTTTTACCTCCCTACAACACAGTACAACCTGCTACAGGGCTGGAGGGAAAGATTTTACCTCCCTACAACACAGTACAACCTGCTACAGGGCTGGATGGAAAGGTTTTACCTCCCTACAACACAGTACAACCTGCTACAGGGCTGGAGGGAAAGGTTTTACCTCCCTACAACACAGTACAACCTGCTACAGGGCTGGAGGGAAAGGTTTTACATCCCTACAACACAGTACAACCTGCTACAGGGCTGGAGAGAAAGGTTTTTACCTCCCTACAACACAGTACAACCTGCCGCAATGTTACAGGTGTGACTCATTTGCAATGTTTAACCTAACAAGCATTTCTATTGGTTAATTGCCGGGTCATGTGACTTGAGCTTCTTCGGGCGTCTGCCCACAGGAGGTAATGCGGGTCTGTAGAGGTGGAACCGTTGAGAAAAGGCTTCCCGAGAGCACATGACTTACGGTAGCCGTGGGCAATAAACTGTACGGTGTGAACTGCCTGACCACCGATATACCTAACTTATATCAAAGTCATCAACGAGGCTACAGCTTGAGAGCCACAGGACACTTTCCAAGCCACCACTGAAAGTCATATATCATAAGTACTGAATACTATTGCAGTACATGATACAGCAGCTGCTGTCAGACAGATATTGTGGTGTGTTTTAAAATTTTTTTTTTAATCTACATTAATTATATCTGCCTACACAGTGCTGAAGAGGTGACGAATCACAAACCAATCACAAGACCAAAACAACAATATCTCTCTCAGTATCTCTCAGCATCTCTCAATATCTCTCTCAGTATCTCTCAATATCTCTCTCAGTATCTCTCAGTATCTCTCACGATCTCTCAATATTGCTCTCAGTATCTCTCAGTATCTCTCTCAATATCTCTCAGTATCTCTCAGTATCTCTCAGTATCTCTCTCAGTATCTCTCAGTATCTCTCAATATCTCTCTCAGTATCTCTCAGTATCTCTCAATATCTCTCAATATATCTCTCAGTATCTCTCAATATCTGTAATGCTCCGGGTGTCGTGGGTGTGGAGTCAAATGCAGGAGACAGAGAGTTCAATGCTGTGCGTCTTTTAATGGCACCAACGCACCACAGGGTGCTCACAAAAGTACGTTCCCAAACACAGGGAATCAAAATGTACAATGGAAAAATCACGACCAGGCAAAAACACGTACCTCTACAACAGAGCCGAAGTTTACATAGAAATAATCCCGCACAACAACCAGGCGGGCCGGCTGTCTAATAAAGACAAACTAATTAAGCATACACAGGTGCTACCACTAAACATACAAGGAGGGGGAGGAAAAACAATCAGTGGCAGCTAATAGGCCGGTGACGACAACGACCGCAGAGCGCCACCCGCCCGGGAAGGGGAAACACCCTCGGTCGGACTCGTGACAATATCTTTCTCAGTATCTCTCAGTATCTCTCAGTATCTCTCAATATCTCTCTCAGTATCTCTCAATATCTATCTCAGTATCTCTCAGTATCTCTCAATATCTTTCTCACTATCTCTCAGTATCTCTCAGTATCTCTCAATATCTCTCAATATCTCTCTCAGTATCTCTCAGTATCTCTCAATATCTCTTTCAGTATCTCTCAGTATCTCTCAATATCTCTCAATATCTCTCTCAGTATCTCTCAGTATCTCTCAGTATCTCTCAGTACTTTTATTAAGAAATTGCAGCATCATATGCTTGTATATTATCCTGGTATTTTATGTAATTACAAACACCTGCATAACATATAGATCCAGTGCCACAACTGAAACAACAATTATATACTGTTAGTACATGGTAGCTATGCTTTTAAGTTAGCATCAAATGCTATATTGTCCCCATACAGCAACAGTTTTTATATCCATACCGTGCATCAGATTACCGGGGTTTCTGACAAATCACAAACTCATTTACTTTGACCGGGGGTTTTCAAAACATCTCATCCGGGAACCCCCCCCGGTAGCTGTGTGTGTATCAGGGATGATAAGGAGTAACATTTTATATGATTACAACCACCTACACTACCATAGAGCGGCTGCTTGAATGCCCACGCACAGACACACACCACACACACCACACCACTCTGGGAGTCAGGAAGCAGGTGCAGAAGGTAAGTTTAATGTTTATCTAAGTAAGTTAGATAAACAAAAAGAGTCGAAGCTGAACGTGACCAAAACCAATACTGCCTGATGAATGAGGCTACTGAGGGCTAATTAAAGGGAGAGTTATCAAATGTGATAATGAGGTCTAGGTGTGCGTAACGATGGGGAACAGGTGTGTGTAATGATGGGGTCCAGGTGTGTGTAATAATGAGGTCCAGGTGTGTGTAATGATGGGGACCAGGTGTGTATAATGATGATGACCAGGTGTGTGTAATGATGGGGTCAAGGTGTGTATAACGATGGGGAACAGGTGTGCGTAATGATGGGGACCAGGTGTGTGTAATGATGGGGTCCAGGTGTGTGTAATGATGATGACCAGGTGTGTGTAATGATGGGGTCCAGGTGTCTGTAATAATGATGACCAGGTGTGTGTAATGATGGGGTCCAGGTGAGTGTAATGATGGGGTCCAGGTTTGTGTAATGATGGGGTCCAGGTGTGTGTAATGATGGGTTCCAGGTGTGTGTAGTGATGGGGTCCAGGTGTGTGTAATGATGGGTTCCAGGTGTGTGTAGTGATGGGGTTCAGGTGTGTGTAATTATGGGGTCCAGGTGTGTGTAACGATGGGGACCAGGTGTGTGTATTGATGGGGTCCAGGTGTGTGTAATTATGGGTCCAGGTGTGTGTAATGATGATGACCAGGTGTGCGTAATGATGGGGACCAGGTGTGTGTAATGATGGGGTCCAGGTGTGTGTAATGATGATGACCAGGTGTGTGTAATGATGGGGTCCAGGTGTGTGTAACGATGGGGAACAGATGTGCGTAATGATGATTGCCAAGGCTGGTGGTTAGTTGCCCGTTGACTTCAAACACCAGAGCGTGAGTAGGCTTGACAATTAATCGCATAAACAATGTTTCAAGTGAGAATTAGGCAGGCCTGAACTATTGCCTATTTCATCAAAATTGTATTTTCCTTTTGCAAATTGAGTAGTGTGTAGTTCCAGTAGTTAGCTACACCGCTACTTGGTAAAACAGTAGTGTGTAGTTCCAGTAGTTAGCTACACCGCTACTTGGTAAAACAGTAGTGTGTAGTTCCAGTAGTTAGCTACACTGCTACTTGGTAAAACAGTAGTGTGTAGTTCCAGTAGTTAGCTACACCGCTACTTGGTAAAACAGTAGTGTGTAGTTCCAGTAGTTAGCTACACCGCTACATGGTAAAACAGTAGTGTGTAGTTCCAGTAGTTAGCTACACCGCTACTTGGTAAAACAGTAGTGTGTAGTTCCAGTAGTTAGCTACACCGCTACATGGTAAAACAGTAGTATGTAGTTCCAGTAGTTAGCTACACCGCTACATGGTAAAACAGTAGTGTGTAGTTCCAGTAGTTAGCTACACGGTAAAACAGTAGTGTGTAGTTCCAGTAGTTAGCCTCACCGCTACATGGCTAATCACGACCTTGATTTGAATTTACTTCAACAACCACCAAGCTACTGCAAAATGGAGTTAAATTACTAGTTGAACTAAGTGTAGTTCACTACTCCCCAACACTGAACTTCCCTCATTTGAGTACCACTTTGTGCGTGTGTGCCTGCATGTATGTATGACTACAGGAAAAAGAGGATCGAGCACGCCCCCATTCTCATCGACGGGGCTGTAGTGGAACAGGTCGAGAGCTAACAAACAAACTAATATGGTCCAAACACACTGACAGTCGTGAAGAGGTCACGACAAAGCCTATTCCCCCTCAGGAGACTAAAAAGATTTGGCATTGGCCGTCAGCTCCTCAAAAGGTTCAACAGCACCATCGAGAACTGGTTGCATCACTGCCTGGTATGGCAACTGCTCAGCCTTCGACCGCAAGGCACTACAAAGGGTAGTGCGTACAGCCCAGTACATCACTGGGGCCAAGCTTCCTGCCATCCAGGACCTCTACATCAGGTGGTGTCAGAGGAAGGCCCTACAGAGGGTAGTGCGAACGGCCCAGTACATCACTGGGGCCAAGCTTCCTGCCATCCAGGACCTCTACATCAGGCGGTGTCAGAGGAAGGCCCTAAAAATTGTCAAAGACTCCAACCACTAGACTAGACTGTTGTTACGGTTTTCTTCCATCGAAAGAGAGGAGGACCAAAATGCAGAGTGGTTATCTTTATACATCTTTAATGAAGATGATAAATACAAACAATATACAAAAACAATAAACATGAAAAAGCGAAACAGCCCTATCTGGTGCAACAAACACAGAGACAGGAACAATCACCCACAAAACACTCAAAGAATATGGCTGCCTAAATATGGTTCCCAATCAGAGACAATAATAAACACCTGCCTCTGATTGAGAACCACTCCAGACAGCCATAGACTTTTCTAGACAACTCCACTAACCACAATCCCATGACCTACAAAAAAACCCTAGACAAAACCAACACATAATTCACCCATGTCACACCCTGACCTGACCAAAATAATAAAGACAACACAAAATACTAAGACCAGGGCGTGACCGCATGGCAAGCGGTACCGGAGCGCCAAGTCGAGGTCCAAAAGGCTTCTTAACAGCTTCTACCCCCAAGCCCTAAGACTCCTGAACATCTAGTCAAATGGCTACCCAGACTATTTTACGCTGCTGTTACTCTCTGTTTAAAATCTATGCATAGTCACTTTACCTCTCCCTAAACTCAAATCCAAATAACTTCACAGATCTTCATTGTAAAGGGTTTAAACACTGTTGCCCATGCTTGTTCAATGAGCCATAAACAATTAATGAACATGCACTTGTGGAACGATCGTTAAGACACTAACAACTTACAGATGGTAGACAATTAAGGTCACAGTTATGAAAACTTAGGACACTAAAGAGGCCTTTCTACCGACTGTGAAAAACACCAAAAGAAAGATGCGTGAGCATGCTGCAATGAGGCATGAGGACTGCAGATGTGGCCATGGCCATAAATTGCAAGGAGACAGGAAAGCTGATCGCCCAGTGGCAGACTATGTACATCCGAACATCACACCGGCAGGACAGCTACAAGATGGCAACAACAACTACCCAACTTACACCAGGAACGCACAATCCCTACATCAGTGCTCAGACTGTCCGCAATAGGCTGAGAGAGGCTGGACTGAGGGCTTGTAGGCCAGGGCAACAACGCCGCCTATGTGCAGAAAACCACAGTCGCTATTTATGTGTGTATGTATTGTGTGTATGTGTGTGTGTATGTGTGTGTGTGTGTGTGTGTGTGTGTGTGTGTGTGTGTGTGTGTGTGTGTGTGTGTGTGTGTGTGTGTGTGTGTGTGTGTGTGTGTGTGTGTGTGTGTGTGTGTGTGTGTGTGTGTGTGTGGTGGATGTGTGGATGTGTGTGTGTGGTATGTGTGTTTATGTGAATGTGTGTGTGTGTGTGTGTGTGTGTATGTGTGTGTGTGTGTGTGTGTGTGTGTGTGTGTGTGTGTGTGTGTGTGTGTGTGTGTGTGTGTGTGTATGTGTGTGTGTATGTATGTGTGTTTATGTGGTGTGTGTGTGTGTGTGTGTGAAAAACCTGTTGTGTCATCCTACTTGTAGTGTGTGTGTGTGTGTGTGTGTGTGTGTGTGTGTGTGTGTGTGTGGATGTTTCGAAATGAAAAAGTTGACTCATCCTGTTATACAGAAACACCAATGACATCCTATCACTTTTCATGTTGATGAATCAGTCTATCACTCTGTTATACAGTACACTGTCTATCACTCTGTTATACAGTACACTGTCTATCACTCTGTTATACAGTACACGATCTATCACTCTGTTATACAGTACACATCTATCACTCTGTTATACAGTACACTGTCTATCACTCTGTCATACAGTACACACTTGTATTTTTTGTTGTCCTAGGCTACCTTGCTAAAATGCTTAGGCTACCTAGCCTAACTTCCATTCATGGGCAACGTTAGCTAGATAACATTAGTCTAGCGTTACTACATCTAGCTACATATTGAACTTCCATCCTCTCAGGTCAGGGGCACAACAATGTATGAATTAATGGTTGGATCAGGATCGCCATTATAGTACGGAGAATTAAGTAAAACCACAAGTTCAAATCCCTATCTCCCTATTAGCCATTGCTAATTTAGGAAAGGGAACATTTTAGCTACAGTGGTTCCTCCTTTAAAAGTTGCGAGCTTACACCACGGGACTTCGAGTTACCCAGCGTCACTGCGGCATTGCTCCAGACCACCACCAGGGGGTTAGTTCAGGCTCCAGACCACCACACCCAGCATCACGGCTCCAGACCACCACAAGGGGGTAAGAGGTAAGTGTCACGGCTCCAGACCCACCAGTGTCACATCACGGCTCCAGACCACCACCAGGGGGAGTTAGAGGTACCCAGCATCACAGCTCCAGACCACCACAAGGGGAGTTAGAGTACCCAGTGTCACGGCTCCAGACCACCACCAGGGGGAGTTACCCAGCATCACGCTCCAGACCACCACAAGGGGGAGTTAGAGGTACCCAGTGTCACGGCTCCAGACCACCACCAGGGGGAGTTATAGAGCACTCACTCATGCATTTAGGTCCCAAGGTTTTTATATGACCAATCATATCGAGTGGTTCCAATGACGAATTTGACACGAACCAGCCCTGATGACTTTCTTCAGCAAAGATGGCTGACAAAACATCATGGTGGAAGCAAATTTACGTCATTATAACGTCATAACGAGACAAGCAAAAAAAAAGTACAAATGAGAGGAATATGTTAGTTAATTTTAGAGACAAACGATTGTGCATATTTTTTTTTGTCATAAAGTTAATTGACAAAAATCCCTATTTAGCAAGTGTTTTTTCTCTCTCAGTCATATCCAATACCAGGTGTATCAAACTCCATTCATTGAATGATGTGTAACAATTATACACTTCAGCAGCGTTTTACCACTCCTGCTCCTGGGACATCTGTCACGGCTTTCTTCTGTTGAAGGAGAGGCGGACCAAAACGCAGCGTGGTCCTGCTCTTGGGACATCAACGATTACACATTGTAACTATGCAATAGACTAGAAACATGATTTAAGTAAAGGCTGATCTGTAATTGTCACGCCCTGGTCTTAGTATTTTGTGTTTTCTAAATTTATTTGGTCAGGCCAGGGTGTGACATGGGTTTATTTTTGTGTTGTGTTTATGTATGGGGTTTTTTTCGTAGGTTTTGGGATTGTGGCTGAGTTGGGGTGTCTAGCATAGTCTATGGCTGCCTGAGACGGTTCTCAATCAGAGTCAGGTGATTCTCGTTGTCTCTGATTGGGAACCATATTTAGGTAGCCTGGGTTTCACTGTGTGTTTGTGGGTGATTGTTCCTGTCTCTGTGTTAGTTGTCACCAGATAGGCTGTATAGGTTTTCACATTTCCGTTTGTTGTTTTTGTATTGTTCGTATTTATTTCATTAAACATGTATCGAACTAACCACGCTGCATTTTGGTCCGACTCTCCTTCAACGGAAGAAAGCCGGAACAGAATCATCCACCACAACTGGACCAAGCAGCATGGTGACAGGCAGCGATAGCAGATGCAACAAAGAGAGGAATGGACATGGGAGGATGAATTGTTCGGAGAAGGACCCTGGGATCAGCCTGGAGAATATCGCCGCCCCAAAGAAGAACTGGAGGCGGCGAGAGCTGAGAGGCGCTGGTATGAGGAGAAGCAACAGCGGCAGCAGGAGCAACAATATCGGGACTACACTACTTGGGAGGAAATAGACAGGTGGGCTGTCGACCCAGAGAAAGTGCCGGAGCCCGCCTGGGATTCGCTGGAGCAGTGCGAAGCAGGTTATCGGAGAATGGTGTTGGTGAAGCAAGCATGGCGGCGCGGACGGAAGACAGAGAGTCAGCCCCAAAATGTATTGGGGGGCTCAGGGAGAGAGTGGCAGAGTCAGGAGTCAGACCTGAGCCAACTCTCCCTGTATATAGTGAGGAGCCAAGGAGGAGACCAGAATCAGAGCCGGTGTTAGAGGTGAGCGAAGCAGAGACTGTGAAGGAGTTAATGGGGAAATTGGAGGAGAGAGTTATGAGGGAGTTGCTAGTTTGGTGCTTTAGGTACGATATTCGTCCAACGGAGCGAGTTGGGGATTTGATGGCACCTGGGTCAGCGCTCCATACTCGTCCTGAGGTGTGTGTTAGTCGGCTGGTGAAGAGTGTGCCAGCCTCACGCACTAGGCCTCCTGTGTACCTACCTAGCCTTGCACGTCCTGTGCCAGTCCTGCTCTCAGGCTCTCCAGTACACCTTCACGGTCCGGTCCATCCTGTGCCACCTTCACACACCAGTTCTCCGGTGGCAGCTCCCCGCACCAGGCTTCCTGTGCGTGTCCTCGGTCCAGTACCACCAGTTCCAGCACCACGCACCAGGCCTTCAGTGCGCCTCGCCTGTTCAGCGCAGCCAGAGCCTTTCTCCTCTCCAGTGCTGTCGGAGTCTCCCACCTGTTTAGCGCTGTCGGAGCCTCCCGCCTGTTCAGCGCAGCCAGAGCTTTCCTCCTCTCCTGCACTGCCGGAGTCTCCCGCCTGTTCAGCGCTGCCAGAGCCTTCCTCCTCTACAGCGCTGCTGGAGTCTCCTGCCTGTTCAGCGCAGCCAGAGCTGCCAGCCTGCATGGAGCAGCCTGAGCTGCCAGCCTGCATGGAGCAGCCTGAGCTGCCAGCCTGCATGGAGCAGCCTGAGCTGCCAGCCTGCATGGAGCAGCCTGAGCCGCCAGCCTGCATGGAGCAGCCAGAGCTGTCAGTCTGCATGGAGCAGCCAGAGCCGCCAGTCTGCATGGAGCAGCCAGAGCTGCCAGTCTGCATGGAGCAGCCAGAGCTGCCAGTCTGCATGGAGCAGCCTGAGCTGCCAGTCTGCATGGAGCAGCCAGAGCTGTCAGTCTGCATGGAGCAGCCAGAGCTGTCAGTCTGCATGGAGCAGCCAGAGATGTCAGTCTGCATGGTGCAGCCAGAGATGTCAGTCTGCATGGAGCCAGATCCGCCAGTCTGCCAGGATCCACCAGTCAGCCAGACTCTTCCAGATCTGCCTGTCAGCCAGACTCTTCCAGACTGCCAGTCAGCCAGACTCTTCCAGATCTGCCAGTCAACCAGACTCTTCCAGATCTGCCAGTCAGCCAGACTCTTCCAGATCCGCCAGTCAGCCAGGATCTGCCGGATCCAACTACCTGCCTGAGCTTCCTCTCAGTGCTGAGCTTCCCCTCAGTGCTGGGCTTCCCCTCAGTGCTGGGCTTCCCCTCAGTGCTGAGCTTCCCCTCAGTCCCGAGCTTCCCCTCAGTCCCGAGCTTCCCCTCAGTCCCGAGCTTCCACCTCAGTCCCGAGCTGCCCCTCAGTCCAGTGGGGTCCTTGGTGAGGGTTATTAGGCCTAGGTCGGCGGCGAGGGTCGCCAATTTAAGGACGCGTTACAGGGCGACTAAGACTTGGTTGGAGTGGGGTCCACGTCCCGAGCCGGAGCCGCCACCGTGGACAGACGCCCACCCGGACCCTCCCCTATGGGTTTTAGTGTGCGGCCGGGAGTCCGCACCTTGGGGGTTCTGTCACGCCCTGGTCTTAGTATTTTGTGTTTTCTATATTTATTTGGTCAGGCCAGGGTGTGACATGGGTTTATTTTGTGTTGTGTTTATGTATGGTTTTTTTTCGTAGGTTTTGGGATTGTGGCTGAGTAGGGGTGTCTAGCATAGTCTATGGCTGCCTGAGGTTCTCAATCAGAGTCAGGTGATTCTCGTTGTCTCTGATTGGGAACCATATTTAGGTAGCCTGGGTTTCACTGTGTGTTTGTGGGTGATTGTTCCTGTCTCTGTGTTAGTTGTCACCAGATAGGCTGTATAGGTTTTCACATTTCCGTTTGTTGTTTTTGTATTGTTCGTATTTATTTCATTAAACATGTATCGAACTAACCACGCTGCATTTTGGTCCGACTCTCCTTCGACGGAAGAAAGCCGGAACAGTAATTCATATATACAGAATAAAAAACAGTACATCCTGCCAGCACGCCTACAAGCGAGCCACTCAGGCAGAGAAAATGATGCGTGGAAAAGAGTGAGGAACTAGATGGGAGTAACAATCCAGGCTATTCACTCTGAGATAATGCATAATAATGTAATAATAATGTAATGAAACAAGCAGGGAGCAGGCTTTGAACCCTTAACATTCTAGCCTGAAGTCCAGCAGGCTATGGCCTGTGCCCAAATGTTTAAATTGGGGTTGGGGCCGATTGTGGCTAAAAACACTATCAATTGGAATCTTTAACTTGAACTAGGTGTGAAATCCCCCCCCAAATTGAGCTAGGTGTGAATCCCCCGCCAGAGCTAGGTGTGAAACCCCCCTTCCCCAGCTAGGTGTGAACCCCCCAACTTGAGCTAGGTGTGAAATCCCCCAACTTGAGCTAGGTGTGAATCCCCCCAACTTGAGCTAAGTGTGAAATCCCCCCCAACTTGAGCTAGGTGTGAAATCCCCCCAACTTGAGCTAGGTGTGAAACCCCCCCCTAACTTGAGCTTGGTGTGAATCCCCCAACTTGAGCTAAGTGTGAAATCCCCCCAACTTGAGCTAGGTGTGAAATCCCCCCAACTTGAGCTAGGTGT
Source organism: Oncorhynchus tshawytscha (assembly GCF_018296145.1). Lineage (NCBI taxonomy): Eukaryota > Metazoa > Chordata > Actinopteri > Salmoniformes > Salmonidae > Oncorhynchus > Oncorhynchus tshawytscha. The sequence continues at coordinate 22,851,893 of NC_056454.1, read as the reverse complement.
GAAACCCCCCTCCCTAACTTGAGCTTGGTGTGAAACCCCCCCAACATGATCTAGGTGTGAAATCCCCCCAACTTGAGCTAGGTGTGAAATCCCCCCCAACTTGAGCTAGGTGTGAAATTCCCCCCAACTTGAGCTAGGTGTGAAACCCCCAACATGAGCTAGGTGTGAAATCCCCCCCAACTTGAGCTAGGTGTGAAACCCCCCAACTTGAGCTAGGTGTGAAATCCCCCCCCCCTAGGTGTGAAATCCCCCAACTTGAGCTATGTGTGAAATCCCCCAACATGAGCTAGGTGTGAAATCCCCCCAACTTGAGCTAGGTGTGAAATTCCCCCCCCCAACTTGAGCTAGGTGTGAAATCCCCCCCCCCAACTTGAGCTAGGTGTGAAATCCCCCCCCTCCCCAACTTGAGCTAGGTGTGAAATCCCCCTCCCCAACTTGAGCTAGGTGTGAAATCCCCCCCCAACCAACTTGAGCTAGGTGTGAAATCCCCCCCCCCCCAACTTGAGCTAGGTGTGAAATCCCCCCCACCCCAACTTGAGCTAGGTGTGAAATCCCCCCTCCCCCCCCCAACTTGAGCTAGGTGTGAAATCCCCCTCCCCAACTTGAACTAGGTGTGAAATCCCCCTCCCCAACTTGAACTAGGTGTGAAATCCCCCCCCAACTTGAGCTAGGTTTGAAATCCCCCAACTTGCAACAAATCATTTGTATCTTTCCGTCTTTCCACATCTACCTACACACACATCTACCTACACACGCATCTACCTACACACGCATCTACCTACACACGCATCTACCTACACACGCATCTACCTACACACGCATCTACCTACACACGCATCTACCTACACACGCATCTACCTACACACGCATCTACCTACACACGCATCTACCTACACACGCATCTACCTACACACGCATCTACCTACACACGCATCACCCTACACACGCATCTACCTACACACGCATCTACCTACACACGCATCTACCTACACACGCATCTACCTACACACGCATCTACCTACACACGCATCTACCTACACACGCATCTACCTACACACGGTTAATGTTCATTAAGATAAATAAATAAATAAATATATATTGGTCATGACTTCTGGCAGCACAAAGTCACTGTATCTCAGTGAAAGAGTCTTTACCCCTGGTTCACAGGCTGTATTAAAAAATATACCTATATATATATATATTTATATATATATTTCACCTTTATTTAACCAGGTAGGCCAGTTGAGAACAAGTTCTCATTTACAACTGTGACAAGATAAAGCAGAGCAGTGTGACACAAACAACAACACAGAGTTACACATGGAATAAATAAAACTACAGTCAATAACACAACAGAACAAATCTACCTACAGTGTGTGCAAATGTAGTAGGATTAGGGAGGTAAGGCAAAAATAGGCCATAGTGGTGAAATATTTACAATTTAGCAATTCAACACTGGAGTGATAGATGTGCAGAAGATGAATGCGCATAGAGATACTGGGGTGCAAAGGAGCAAAAGTAAATAACTAACAATATGGGGATGAGGTAGTTGGGTGGGCTACCTACAGATGGGCTATGTACAGGTGCAATCTACCTCTGACAGCTGATGCTTAAAGTTAGTGAGGGAGATATAAGACTCCAGCTTCAGTGATTTTTGCAATTCTTCCAGTCAATGGCAGCAGAGAATTGGAAGGAAAGGTGGCCAAAGGAAGTGTTGGCTTTGGGGATGACCAGTGAAATATACCTGCTGGAGCGTGTGCTACGGGTGGGTGTTGCTATGGTGACCAGTGAGATATACCTGCTGGAGCGTGTGCTACGGGTGGGTGTTGATATGGTGACCAGTGTGCTGAGACAAGGTGGGGCTTTACCTAGCAAAGACTTATAGATGACCTGGAGCTAGTGGGTTTGGCGACGAATATGAAGCGAGGGCCAGCCAACGAGAGCATACAGGTCGCAATGGTGGGTAGTATATGGGGCTTTGGTAACAAAACAGATGGCACTGTGATAAACTACATCCAGTTTGCTGAGTAGAGTATTGAAGGCTATTTTGTAAATGACATCACTGAAGTCGAGGATCGGTTGGATGGTCAGTTTTACGAGGGTATGTTTGGCAGCATGAGTGAAGGAGGCTTTGTTGCGATATAGTAAGCCGATTCTAGATTTAATTTTGGATTGGAGATGCTTAATGTGAGTCTGGAAGGAGAGTTTACAGTCTAACCAGACACCCAGGTATTTGCAGTTGTCCACATTTTCTAAGTTAGAATCATCCAAAGTAGTGATGCTAGACGGACGGGTGCAAACAGCGATCGGTTGAAGAGCATACATTTAGTTTTACTTGTATTTAAGAGCAGTTGGAGGCCACGGAAGGGGAGTTGTATGGCATTGAAGCTCATCTGGAGGGTTGTTAACACAGTGTCCAAAGAAGGGCCAGAAGTATACAGAATGGTGTTGTCTGCATAGAGGTGGATCAGAGAATCACCAGCAGCAAGAGCCACATCATTAATGTATCACATCCGACCGTGATTGGGAGTGCCATAGGGCGGTGCACATTTGGTCCAGCGTCATCCAGGTTTGGTAACTAGCGGCAACTGCAGCGCAATCAATAGGAGGTAAACAGTGTCTGGTGGTGAAAATATAGCTATGCAAGTGTTACACACCATGTTTAATTTTATTTTATTTTAAATGTTATGTTTATTTATTCAGGTTTTTCTCAGTGAGGTAACATCTCTTTTCCAAGAGAGACCTGGTCCAATAGCAGCAGGGGGAACAACGTTTCAGACAAAACAACTTACACACACTAACACAACATTAAACAAAACTATAAACACACATACAGTACAACAAAAACCTTTTACGTTTAAAAACACAAACATCTTGACTAAAAACAGCTGTCCTAAAGACATTTACACTCTTCTGTGATATATACATCGATCAAGTGTTTAAACTCCACCAACGAAACTAGATCATCACATTTTAAAATGTTCAGGAGAGAATTCCAGGACCACGGAGCTGAGTAACTAAAACTATTTCTACCATGACCTGTTCTAGTTTTTGGTTCTGTTAGAAGCAAATGAGAATGGGACCGTAATTTATATTTATTTACCAACCTGACTAAAAAAGAACAGAGATGAAATGGCATTTAACCCAATATGGCCTTAATAATTAGGGAATACCAGTGTTTAAGCCTACGCAAGGTCAATGACGACCAGCCAACAGTGCTGTAGAGATCACAATGATGTGTTAGACGTTTCTGATTTGTAATGAACCTGAGGGCTGTGTGATACACTGAATCAAGTGGTCTCAGGGTCGTGGCTGAGGCCTGCATATATATATAACATCACTACAATCTAAAACCGCCAGTAATGTACATCGTACCAGCTCCTTCCTGGCCTCCAAAGAACAACAAACCTTATGCCGGTAATAAAAACCTATTTTCAGCTTGAGCTTCCTTATCCAGTTCTCTACATGCACAGTGAAGCTCAGCTCATCATCAACCCACACACCCAAATATTTGTACACTTGGAGAAAACCTACACCAGTCGAGCAATTCATTTCAACAAAAATCTTCATTTTAATTTGACAACAAGAGGGCTTAATTGGAGTCTATTTATTTGGAGCCTAAACCTATTTAAAATAACTTAACTGGCTGATATAGGCTATAAGGCTTAACAGCCTAATAGAAGTAGGATTTATTTCATTATTTCATCATCCTATTTACAATTGCAACAGATCAAAAATGTAGCATTCTACATAAAACAATTATTTAAAGGAAAAAAAGTCTGCCCATGTCACGTTCTGACCCTAGATCCTTTAGTTTGTCTTTGTGTTAGTATGGTCAGGGCGTGAGTTGGAGTGGGCAGTCTATGTTCGTTTTTCTAGGTTGTCTTTATGTGTCTGGCCTGGTATGGTTCTCAATCAGAAGCAGGTGTCGTTCATTGTCTCTGATTGAGAATCATACTTAGGGAGCCTTTTCCCACCTGTGTTTTGTGGGTGACTGTTTTCTGTTTAGTTGTATGTCACCTTTCAGAACTGTTTCGTTTCATTCGCCGTTGTTATTTTGTTTTTGTGTTCTGTTGAATAAATTAACATGGACACTTCCACGCTGCATGTTGGTCCGATCTCTCCTACTCCTCCTCAGACGAGGACGACGAACGTTACAGTCCGTTACAGCCCGTTAGTCCGTTACAGTCCGTTACAGCCCGTTAGTCCGTTACAGTCCGTTACAGCCCGTTACAGTCCGTTACAGCCCGTTAGTCCGTTACAGTCCGTTACAGCCCGTTAGTCAGTTACAGTCCGTTACAGCCCGTTACAGTCCGTTACAGTCCGTTAGTCCGTTACAGTCCGTTAGTCCGTTACAGCCCGTTAGTCCGTTACAGTCCGTTACAGCCCGTTACAGTCCGTTACAGTCCATTAGTCCGTTACAGTCCGTTACAGCCCGTTAGTCCGTTACAGCCCGTTACAGTCCGTTACAGCCCGTTACAGCCCGTTACAGCCCGTTACAGTCCGTTACAGCCCGTTACAGTCCGTACAGCCCGTTACAGCCCGTTACAGTCCGTTACAGCCCGTTACAGCCCGTTACAGCCCGTTACAGCCCGTTACAGTCCGTTACAGCCCGTTACAGCCCGTTACAGTCCGTTACAGCCCGTTACAGTCCGTTACAGCCCGTTACAGCCCGTTACAGCCCGTTACAGCCCGTTACAGTCCGTTACAGCCCGTTACAGTCCGTTACAGCCCGTTACAGTCCGTTACAGCCCTTTACAGTCCGTTACAGCCCGTTACAGCCCGTTACAGTCCATTACAGCCCGTTACAGTCCGTTACAGTCCGTTACAGTCCGTTACAGCCCGTTACAGTCCGTTACAGCCCGTTACAGTCCGTTACAGTCCATTAGTCCGTTACAGTCCGTTACAGCCCGTTACAGTCCATTACAGCCCGTTAGTCCGTTTATAGTCCGTTACAGTCTGTTACAGTCCGTTACAGCCCGCTACAGCCCGATACAGCCCGTTACAGTCGGTTACAGCCCGTTACAGCCCGTTACAGCCCGTTACAGTCGGTTACAGCCCGTTACAGCCCGTTACAGCCCGTTACAGTCCGTTACAGCCCGTTACAGCCCGTTACAGCCCGTTACAGCCCGTTACAGTCCGTTGCAGCCCGTTACAGCCCGTTACAGTCCGTTACAGCCCTTTACAGTCCGTTACAGCCCGTTACAGCCAGTCGTTACAGTCCGTTACAGTCCGTTACAGCCCGTTACAGTCCGTTACAGCCCGTTACAGTCCGTTACAGCCCGTTACAGTCCGTTACAGTCCATTAGTCCGTTACAGTCCGTTACAGCCCGTTACAGTCCATTACAGCCCGTTAGTCCGTTACAGTCCGTTACAGCCCGTTAGTCGTTACAGTCCGTTACAGCCCGCTACAGTCCGTTAGTCCGTTTATAGTCCGTTACAGTCCGTTACAGTCCGTTACAGTCCGTTACAGCCCGCTACAGCCCGATACAGCCCGTTACAGTCGGTTACAGCCCGTTACAGCCCGTTACAGTCCGTTACAGCCCGTTACAGTCCGTTACAGCCCGTTACAGTCCGTTACAGCCCGTTACAGTCCGTTACAGTCCTTTACAGTCCGTTACAGCCCGTTACAGTCCGTTACAGCCCGTTACAGTCCGTTACAGCCCGTTACAGTCCGTTACAGCCCGTTACAGTCCGTTACAGTCCATTAGTCCGTTACAGTCCGTTACAGCCCGTTACAGTCCATTACAGCCCGTTAGTCCGTTACAGTCCGTTAGTCCGTTTATAGTCCGTTACAGTCCGTTACAGCCCGTTACAGTCCGTTACAGCCCGTTACAGTCCGTTACAGCCCGTTAGTCAGTTACAGCCCGCTTACAGTCCGTTAGTCCGTTTATAGTCCGTTACAGTCCGTTACAGTCGTTACAGTCCGTTACAGCCCGTTACAGCCCGCTACAGCCCGATACAGCCCGTTACAGTCCGTTACAGCCCTTTACAGCCCGTTACAGCCCTTTACAGTCCGTTACAGCCCGTTACAGTCCGTTACAGCCCGTTACAGTCCGTTACAGCCCGTTACAGTCCGTTACAGCCCGTTACAGTCCGTTACAGTCCATTAGTCCGTTACAGTCCGTTACAGCCCGTTACAGTCCATTACAGCCCGTTAGTCCGTTACAGTCCGTTAGTCCGTTTATAGTCCGTTACAGTCCGTTACAGCCCGTTACAGTCCGTTACAGCCCGTTACAGTCCGTTACAGCCCGTTAGTCAGTTACAGCCCGCTACAGTCCGTTAGTCCGTTTATAGTCCGTTACAGTCCGTTACAGCCCGCTACAGCCCGATACAGCCCGATACAGCCCGTTACAGTCGGTTACAGCCCGTTACAGTCCATTACAGCCCGTTAGTCCGTTACAGTCCGTTACAGCCCGTTAGTCAGTTACAGCCCGCTACAGTCCGTTAGTCCGTTTATAGTCCGTTACAGTCCGTTACAGTCCGTTACAGTCCGTTACAGCCCGCCCGATACAGCCCGATACAGCCCGTTACAGTCGTTACAGCCCGTTACAGCCCGTTACAGTCCGTTACAGCCCGTTACAGTCCGTTACAGCCCGTTACAGTCCGTTACAGCCCGTTACAGTCCGTTACAGCCCTTTACAGTCCGTTACAGCCCGTTACAGTCCGTTACAGCCCGTTACAGTCCGTTACAGCCCGTTACAGTCCGTTACAGCCCGTTACAGTCCGTTACAGTCCATTAGTCCGTTACAGTCCGTTACAGTCCGTTACAGCCCGTTACAGTCCATTACAGCCCGTTAGTCCGTTACAGTCCGTTAGTCCGTTTATAGTCCGTTACAGTCCGTTACAGCCCGTTACAGTCCGTTACAGCCCGTTACAGTCCGTTACAGCCCGTTAGTCAGTTACAGCCCGCTACAGTCCGTTAGTCCGTTTATAGTCCGTTACAGTCCGTTACAGTCCGTTACAGCCCGCTACAGCCCGATACAGCCCGATACAGCCCGTTACAGTCGGTTACAGCCTGTTACAGCCCGTTACAGCCCGTTACAGCCCGTTACAGCCCGTTACAGTCCATTACAGCCCGTTACAGTCCATTACAGCCCGTTACAGCCCGTTACAGCCCGATACAGCCTGTTACAGCCCGTTACAGCCCGTTACAGCCCGTTACAGTCCGTTACAGCCCGTTACAGCCCGTTACAGCCCGTTCGAACTAAAACAATGTAACTAAAAAGAAAAGCGTACATTTGTAAATCCCAAACTCTAAAAGTAATTGGAAATTGGAAATGATGTGTGACATTCTGGTTACAATAATGAATGTTCCTATTAACAGGACAATAGACTTTTTACAGCCCGGCTACTGTTGTGAAAATCCCTCAACTTGCAATATATTCGATGCTTAAGTCCTCTTAAAGTGTTACATTTCTAAAACAAAACAACATTTCTTTGTCGACATCTTTATGCTTTCGTTAATCTTCTTGATCTTCTTCCCTTTTTTTCCGTAGCAAGTTTGAGCAAATTGGGTTGATTCGTCTGTGAAGAGGACATTATATAATGTCATTCTTGTTTTGACCAGACAGCATCACATAGAGACAGAGAGGGGTGCTGTTTCCCTCACTCTGATGCTTTATACCTGTGAGATACATTCAGCCCCTTGCGAACCGAAGGAAAAGTATGAAACACAGAGAGACGAAAGAAACTATTGTTAAAAAAAAAAAAAAAATCTCGGTCCATTTTTTGGGGAAGCCTTGCTCACCTTGGCACCCATGAATACTCGCCACTGCAGTGGCACCCATGAATACACGCTACTGCAGTGGCACCCATGAATACACGCTACTGCAGTGGCACCCATGAATACACGCTACTGCAGTGGCACCCATGAATACACGCTACTGCAGTGGCACCCATGAATACACGCTACTGCAGTGGCACCCATGAATACACGCTACTGCAGTGGCACCCATGAATACACGCCACTACTGCAGTGGCACCCATGAATACACGCTACTGCAGTGGCACCCATGAATACACGCTACTGCAGTGGCACCCATGAATACACGCTACTGCAGTGGCACCCATGAATACACGCTACTGCAGTGGCACCCATGAATACACGCTACTGCAGTGGCACCCATGAATACACGCTACTGCAGTGGCACCCATGAATACACGCTACTGCAGTGGCACCCATGAATAGACGCTACTGCAGTGGCACCCATGAATACACGCTACTGCAGTGGCACCCATGAATGCACGCTACTGCAGTGGCACCCATGAAGACACGCTACTGCAGTGGCACCCATGAATACACGCTACTGCAGTGGCACCCATGAATACACGCTACTGCAGTGGCACCCATGAATACGCGCTACTGCAGTGGCACCCATGAATACCTCTGAATACGCGCCTCTACTGCAGTGGCACCCATGAATACACGCTACTGCAGTGGCACCCATGAATACACGCTACTGCAGTGGCACCCATGAATACACGCTACTGCAGTGGCACCCATGAAGTGGCACCCATGAATACACGCTACTGCAGTGGCACCCATGAATACACGCTACTGCAGTGGCACCCATGAATACACGCTACTGCAGTGGCACCCATGAATACACGCTACTGCAGTGGCACCCATGAATAGACGCTACTGCAGTGGCACCCATGAACCCAGAATAGCGCTACTGCAGTGGCACCCATGAATACACGCTACTGCAGTGGCACCCATGAATAGACGCTACTGCAGTGGCACCCATGAATACACGCTACTGCAGTGGCACCCATGAATACACGCTACTGCAGTGGCACCCATGAATACGCGCTACTGCAGTGGCACCCATGAATACACGCTACTGCAGTGGCACCCATGAATAGAGTGGCACGCTACTGCAGTGGCACCCATGAATACACGCTACTGCAGTGGCACCCATGAATACGCGCTACTGCAGTGGCACCCATGAATAGACGCTACTGCAGTGGCACCCATGAATACACGCTACTGCAGTGGCACCCATGAATACGCGCCTCTACTGCAGTGGCACCCATGAATACACGCTACTGCAGTGGCACCCATGAATACACGCACAAAAAGAGCAAATCACGTCCAGAGTTGTGAGATTTTATAGTTTGTTACTTAGAGTTTTGGAACTATACAACTTACATCTGAAATATGTGCCAAAGTGATTGAAAAAAAAAAGTAATCTTTTGAGTGTATACAGACAAACAGACAAATTCTTTCCAGCATCCTCAACATCCTCATCATCCTCACTCCTATGGAGATGTGTATATGTAATTATATATGTAAGAGATACATCGTCACTAATTGTCTCTCTCTCTCTGTCTCTCTCTGGCTTCACCTCATCCCTCCATCCATTTATATCAGATAAACCTGCTGCATGGGGGAGGGAGAGAGGGTGGAGGGATGGAGGGTGCAGGGAGAGAGTGGTTGGAGAGAGAGGAGTAGGCTGAGGGCACATGTAGGAGGCACCCAGGGAGATGGAGAGCGAGATAAAGGGGGGCGGAGGAGAGAGAGAGAGAAGAACAAAAGGGCTAGCATGTTAGCGCACACATATACAGTTGATATACGTATATATGGCAAAGCCAGAAAAGGACTGGCCACCCCTCATAGCCTGGTTCCTCTCTAGGTTTCTAATCTCCACAAGGCACAGCCAGAAGAGGACTGGCCACCCCTCATAGCCTGGTTCCTCTCTAGGTTTCTAATCTCCACAAGGCACAGCCAGAAGAGGACTGGCCACCCCTCATAGCCAGGTTCCTCTCTAGGTTTCTAATCTCCACCCGGCACAGCCAGAAGAGGACTGGCCACCCCTCATAGCCTGGTTCCTCTCTAGGTTTCTAATCTCCACCCGGCACAGCCAGAAGAGGGCTGGCCACCCCTCATAGCCTGGTTCCTCTCTAGGTTTCTAATCTCCACCAGGCACAGCCAGAAGAGGACTGGCCACCCCTCATAGCCTGCTTCCTCTCTAGGTTTCTAATCTCCACCAGGCACAGCCAGAAGAGGACTGGCCACCCCTCATAGCCTGGTTCCTCTCTAGGTTTCTAATCTCCACCCGGCACAGCCAGAAGAGGACTGGCCACCCCTCATAGCCTGGTTCCTCTCTAGGTTTCTTCCTAGGTTCTGGCCTTTCTAGGGAGTTTTTCCGAGCCACCGTGCTTCTACACCTGCATTGCTTGCTGTTTGGGGTTTTAGGCTGGGTTTCTGTACAGCACTTTGAGATATCAGCTGATGTAAGAAGGGCTTTATAAATAAATTTGATTTGAAGTCGGAAGTTTACATACACCTTAGCCAAATGCAATTCTGATGCTTTATACCTGTGAGATACATTCAGCCCCTTGCGAACCGAAGGAAAAGTATGAAACACAGAGAGACGAAAGTGGCAGTGGCACCCATGAATAGACGCTACTGCAGTGGCACCCATGAATACACGCTACTGCAGTGGCACCCATGAATGCACGCTACTGCAGTGGCACCCATGAATACACGCTACTGCAGTGGCACCCATGAATACACGCTACTGCAGTGGCACCCATGAATACGCGCTACTGCAGTGGCACCCATGAATACACGCTACTGCAGTGGCACCCATGAATACACGCTACTGCAGTGGCACCCATGAATACACGCTACTGCAGTGGCACCCATGAATACACGCTACTGCAGTGGCACCCATGAATACACGCCACTACTGCAGTGGCACCCATGAATACACGCTACTGCAGTGGCACCCATGAATACACGCTACTGCAGTGGCACCCATGAATACACGCCACTACTGCAGTGGCACCCATGAATACACGCTACTGCAGTGGCACCCATGAATACACGCTACTGCAGTGGCACCCATGAATACACGCTACTGCAGTGGCACCCATGAATACACGCTACTGCAGTGGCACCCATGAATAGACGCTACTGCAGTGGCACCCATGAATAGACGCTACTGCAGTGGCACCCATGAATAGACGCTACTGCAGTGGCACCCATGAATACACGCTACTGCAGTGGCACCCATGAATAGACGCTACTGCAGTGGCACCCATGAATACACGCTACTGCAGTGGCACCCATGAATGCACGCTACTGCAGTGGCACCCATGAATACACGCTACTGCAGTGGCACCCATGAATACACGCTACTGCAGTGGCACCCATGAATACGCGCTACTGCAGTGGCACCCATGAATACACGCTACTGCAGTGGCACCCATGAATACACGCTACTGCAGTGGCACCCATGAATACACGCCACTACTGCAGTGGCACCCATGAATACACGCTACTGCAGTGGCACCCATGAATACGCGCCTCTACTGCAGTGGCACCCATGAATACACGCTACTGCAGTGGCACCCATGAATACACGCCACTGCAGTGGCACCCATGAATACACGCTACTGCAGTGGCACCCATGAATACACGCTACTGCAGTGGCACCCATGAATACACGCTACTGCAGTGGCACCCATGAATACACGCTACTGCAGTGGCACCCATGAATACACGCTACTGCAGTGGCACCCATGAATAGACGCTACTGCAGTGGCACCCATGAATAGACGCTACTGCAGTGGCACCCATGAATAGACGCTACTGCAGTGGCACCCATGAATACACGCTACTGCAGTGGCACCCATGAATAGACGCTACTGCAGTGGCACCCATGAATACACGCTACTGCAGTGGCACCCATGAATACACGCCACTACTGCAGTGGCACCCATGAATACACGCTACTGCAGTGGCACCCATGAATACGCGCCACTACTGCAGTGGCACCCATGAATACGCGCTACTGCAGTGGCACCCATGAATACACGCTACTGCAGTGGCACCCATGAATAGACGCTACTGCAGTGGCACCCATGAATACACGCTACTGCAGTGGCACCCATGAATACGCGCTACTGCGTAATGATGGGGACCAGGTGTGTGTAATGATGGGGTCCAGGTGTGTGTAATGATGATGACCAGGTGTGTGTAATGATGGGGTCCAGGTGTCTGTAATAATGATGACCAGGTGTGTGTAATGATGGGGTCCAGGTGAGTGTAATGATGGGGTCCAGGTTTGTGTAATGATGGGGTCCAGGTGTGTGTAATGATGGGTTCCAGGTGTGTGTATGATGGGGTCCAGGTGTGTGTAATGATGGGTTCCAGGTGTGTGTAGTGATGGGGTTCAGGTGTGTGTAATTATGGGGTCCAGGTGTGTGTAATGGGGACCAGGTGTGTGTATTGATGGGGTCCAGGTGTGTGTAATTATGGGTCCAGGTGTGTGTAATGATGATGACCAGGTGTGCGTAATGATGGGGACCAGGTGTGTGTAATGATGGGGTCCAGGTGTGTGTAATGATGATGACCAGGTGTGTGTAATGATGGGGTCCAGGTGTCTGTAATGATGATGACCAGGTGTGTGTAATGATGGGGTCCAGGTGTGTGTAATGATGATGACCAGGTGTGTGTAACGATGGGGTCCAGGTGTGTGTAATGATGGAGTCCAGGTGTGTGTAATGATGGAGTCCAGGTGTGTGTAGTGATGGAGTCCAGGTGTGTGTAATGATGAGGACCAGGTGTGTTTAATGATGAGGACCAGGTGTGTGTAATGATGGGGACCAGGTGTGTGTAATGATGGGGTCCAGGTGTGTGTAACGATGGGGAACAGGTGTGTGTAATGATGGGGTCCAGGTGTGTGTAATGATGATGACCAGGTGTGTGTAATGATGGGGTCCAGGTGTGTGTAACGATGGGGAACAGATGTGCGTAATGATGATTGCCAAGGCTGGTGGTTAGTTGCCCGTTGACTTCAAACACCAGAGCGTGAGTAGGCTTGACAATTAATCGCATAAACAATGTTTCAAGTGAGAATTAGGCAGGCCTGAACTATTGCCTATTTCATCAAAATTGTATTTTCCTTTTGCAAATTGAGTAGTGTGTAGTTCCAGTAGTTAGCTACACCGCTACTTGGTAAAACAGTAGTGTGTAGTTCCAGTAGTTAGCTACACCGCTACTTGGTAAAACAGTAGTGTGTAGTTCCAGTAGTTAGCTACACTGCTACTTGGTAAAACAGTAGTGTGTAGTTCCAGTAGTTAGCTACACCGCTACTTGGTAAAACAGTAGTGTGTAGTTCCAGTAGTTAGCTACACCGCTACATGGTAAAACAGTAGTGTGTAGTTCCAGTAGTTAGCTACATCGCTACATGGTAAAACAGTAGTGTGTAGTTCCAGTAGTTAGCTACACCGCTACATGGTAAAACAGTAGTATGTAGTTCCAGTAGTTAGCTACACCGCTACATGGTAAAACAGTAGTGTGTAGTTCCAGTAGTTAGCTACACGGTAAAACAGTAGTGTGTAGTTCCAGTAGTTAGCCTCACCGCTACATGGCTAATCACGACCTTGATTTGAATTTACTTCAACAACCACCAAGCTACTGCAAAATGGAGTTAAATTACTAGTTGAACTAAGTGTAGTTCACTACTCCCCAACACTGAAATTCCCTCATTTGAGTACCACTTTGTGCGTGTGTGCCTGCATGTATGTATGACTACAGGAAAAAGAGGATCGAGCACGCCCCCATTCTCATCGACGGGGCTGTAGTGGAACAGGTCGAGAGCTAACAAACAAACTAATATGGTCCAAACACACTGACAGTCGTGAAGAGGTCACGACAAAGCCTATTCCCCCTCAGGAGACTAAAAAGATTTGGCATTGGCCGTCAGCTCCTCAAAAGGTTCAACAGCACCATCGAGAACTGGTTGCATCACTGCCTGGTATGGCAACTGCTCAGCCTTCGACCGCAAGGCACTACAAAGGGTAGTGCGTACAGCCCAGTACATCACTGGGGCCAAGCTTCCTGCCATCCAGGACCTCTACATCAGGTGGTGTCAGAGGAAGGCCCTACAGAGGGTAGTGCGAACGGCCCAGTACATCACTGGGGCCAAGCTTCCTGCCATCCAGGACCTCTACATCAGGCGGTGTCAGAGGAAGGCCCTAAAAATTGTCAAAGACTCCAACCACTAGACTAGACTGTTGTTACGGTTTTCTTCCATCGAAAGAGAGGAGGACCAAAATGCAGAGTGGTTATCTTTATACATCTTTAATGAAGATGATAAATACAAACAATATACAAAAACAATAAACATGAAAAAGCGAACCAGCCCTATCTGGTGCAACAAACACAGAGACAGGAACAATCACCCACAAAACACTCAAAGAATATGGCTGCCTAAATATGGTTCCCAATCAGAGACAATAATAAACACCTGCCTCTGATTGAGAACCACTCCAGACAGCCATAGACTTTTCTAGACAACTCCACTAACCACAATCCCATGACCTACAAAAAAACCCTAGACAAAACCAACACATAATTCACCCATGTCACACCCTGACCTGACCAAAATAATAAAGACAACACAAAATACTAAGACCAGGGCGTGACCGCATGGCAAGCGGTACCGGAGCGCCAAGTCGAGGTCCAAAGGCTTCTTAACAGCTTCTACCCCCAAGCCCTAAGACTCCTGAACATCTAGTCAAATGGCTACCCAGACTATTTTACGCTGCTGTTACTCTCTGTTTAAAATCTATGCATAGTCACTTTACCTCTCCCTAAACTCAAATCCAAATAACTTCACAGATCTTCATTGTAAAGGGTTTAAACACTGTTGCCCATGCTTGTTCAATGAGCCATAAACAATTAATGAACATGCACTTGTGGAACGATCGTTAAGACACTAACAACTTACAGATGGTAGACAATTAAGGTCACAGTTATGAAAACTTAGGACACTAAAGAGGCCTTTCTACCGACTGTGAAAAACACCAAAAGAAAGATGCGTGAGCATGCTGCAATGAGGCATGAGGACTGCAGATGTGGCCATGGCCATAAATTGCAAGGAGACAGGAAAGCTGATCGCCCAGTGGCAGACTATGTACATCCGAACATCACACCGGCAGGACAGCTACAAGATGGCAACAACAACTACCCAACTTACACCAGGAACGCACAATCCCTACATCAGTGCTCAGACTGTCCGCAATAGGCTGAGAGAGGCTGGACTGAGGGCTTGTAGGCCAGGGCAACAACGCCGCCTATGTGCAGAAAACCACAGTCGCTATTTATGTGTGTATGTATTGTGTGTATGTGTATGTGTGTGTGTATGTGTGTGTGTATGTGTGTGTGTGTGTGTGTGTGTGTGTGTGTGTGTGTGTGTGTGTGTGTGTGTGTGTGTGTGTGTGTGTGTGTGTGTGTGTGTGTGTGTGTGTGTGTGTGTGTGTGTGCGTGTGTGGATGTGTGGATGTGTGTGTGTGGATGTGTGTATGTGTATGTGTGTATGTATGTGTGTTTATGTGTGTGTGTGTGTGTGTGTGTGTGTGTGTGTGTGTGTGTGTGTGTGTGTGTGTGTGTGTGTGTGTGTGTGTGTGTGTGTGTGTGTGTGTGGATGTGGGTTCGTGCAAATAGAAAAACCTGTTGACTCATCCTACTTGTAGAGAAACACCAATGACATCCTCCTCTCTTTCATGTTGATGAATCAGTCTATCACTCTGTTATACAGTACACGATCTATCACTCTGTTATACAGTACACGATCTATCACTCTGTTATACAGTCCACGATCTATCACTCTGTTATACAGTACACTGTCTATCACTCTGTTATACAGTACACGATCTATCACTCTGTTATACAGTACACGATCTATCACTCTGTTATACAGTACACGATCTATCACTCTGTCATACAGTACACACTTGTATTTTTTGTTGTCCTAGGCTACCTTGCTAAAATGCTTAGGCTACCTAGCCTAACTTCCATTCATGGGCAACGTTAGCTAGATAACATTAGTCTAGCGTTACTACATCTAGCTACATATTGAACTTCCATCCTCTCAGGTCAGGGGCACAACAATGTATGAATTAATGGTTGGATCAGGATCGCCATTATAGTACGGAGAATTAAGTAAAACCACAAGTTCAAATCCCTATCTCCCTATTAGCCATTGCTAATTTAGGAAAGGGAACATTTTAGCTACAGTGGTTCCTCCTTTAAAAGTTGCGAGCTTACACCACGGGACTTCGAGTTACCCAGCGTCACTGCGGCATTGCTCCAGACCACCACCAGGGGGAGTTAGAGGTACCCAGTGTCACGGCTCCAGACCACCACAAGGGGGAGTTAGAGGTACCCAGCATCACGGCTCCAGACCACCACAAGGGGGAGTAAGAGGTACCCAGTGTCACGGCTCCAGACCACCACCAGGGGAGTTAGAGGTACCCAGCATCACGGCTCCAGACCACCACAAGGGGGAGTTAGAGGTTCACAGCTCCAGACCACCACAAGGGGAGGGGTAGTGTCACGGCTCCAGACCACCACCAGGGGGAGTAGAGGTATCCAGCATCACGGCTCCAGACCACCACCAGGGAGTTAGAGGTACCCAGTGTC
This sequence comes from Oncorhynchus tshawytscha, assembly GCF_018296145.1. Taxonomy (NCBI): domain Eukaryota; kingdom Metazoa; phylum Chordata; class Actinopteri; order Salmoniformes; family Salmonidae; genus Oncorhynchus; species Oncorhynchus tshawytscha. The sequence continues at coordinate 22,835,452 of NC_056454.1, read as the reverse complement.
ACGGCTCCAGACCACCACCAGGGGGAGTTATAGAGCACTCACTCATGCATTTAGGTCCCAAGGTTTTTATATGACCAATCATATCGAGTGGTTCCAATGACGAATTTGACACGAACCAGCCCTGATGACTTTCTTCAGCAAAGATGGCTGACAAAACATCATGGTGGAAGCAAATTTACGTCATTATAACGTCATAACGAGACAAGCAAAAAAAAAGTACAAATGAGAGGAATATGTTAGTTAATTTTAGAGACAAACGATTGTGCATATTTTTTTTTGTCATAAAGTTAATTGACAAAAATCCCTATTTAGCAAGTGTTTTTTCTCTCTCAGTCATATCCAATACCAGGTGTATCAAACTCCATTCATTGACAATTATACACTTCAGCAGCGTTTTACCACTCCTGCTCCTGGGACATCTGTCATTTCTTCTGTTGAAGGAGAGGCGGACCAAAACGCAGCGTGGTCCTGCTCTTGGGACATCAACGATTACACATTGTAACTATGCAATAGACTAGAAACATGATTTAAGTAAAGGCTGATCTGTAATTGTCACGCCCTGGTCTTAGTATTTTGTGTTTTCTAAATTTATTTGGTCAGGCCAGGGTGTGACATGGGTTTATTTTGTGTTGTGTTTATGTATGGGGTTTTTTTCGTAGGTTTTGGGATTGTGGCTAGTAGGGGTGTCTAGCATAGTCTATGGCTGCCTGAGGCGGTTCTCAATCAGAGTCAGGTGATTCTCGTTGTCTCTGATTGGGAACCATATTTAGGTAGCCTGGGTTTCACTGTGTGTTTGTGGGTGATTGTTCCTGTCTCTGTGTTAGTTGTCACCAGATAGGCTGTATAGGTTTTCACATTTCCGTTTGTTGTTTTTGTATTGTTCGTATTTATTTCATTAAACATGTATCGAACTAACCACGCTGCATTTTGGTCCGACTCTCCTTCGACGGAAGAAAGCCGGAACAGAATCATCCACCACAACTGGACCAAGCAGCGTGGTGACAGGCAGCGACAGCAGAAGCAACAAAGAGAGGAATGGACATGGGAGGATGAATTGTTCGGAGAAGGACCCTGGGATCAGCCTGGAGAATATCGCCGCCCCAAAGAAGAACTGGAGGCGGCGAGAGCTGAGAGGCGCTGGTATGAGGAGAAGCAACAGCGGCAGCAGGAGCAACAATATCGGGACTACACTACTTGGGAGGAAATAGACAGGTGGGCTGTCGACCCAGAGAAAGTGCCGGAGCCCGCCTGGGATTCGCTGGAGCAGTGCGAAGCAGGTTATCGGAGAATGGTGTTGGTGAAGCAAGCATGGCGGCGCGGACGGAAGACAGAGAGTCAGCCCCAAAAATGTATTGGGGGGGGGGGCTCAGGGAGAGAGTGGCAGAGTCAGGAGTCAGACCTGAGCCAACTCTCCCTGTATATAGTGAGGAGCCAAGGAGGAGACCAGAATCAGAGCCGGTGTTAGAGGTGAGCGAAGCAGAGACTGTGAAGGAGTTAATGGGGAAATTGGAGGAGAGAGTTATGAGGGAGTTGCTAGTTTGGTGCTTTAGGTACGATATTCGTCCAACGGAGCGAGTTGGGGATTTGATGGCACCTGGGTCAGCGCTCCATACTCGTCCTGAGGTGTGTGTTAGTCGGCTGGTGAAGAGTGTGCCAGCCTCACGCACTAGGCCTCCTGTGTACCTACCTAGCCTTGCACGTCCTGTGCCAGTCCTGCTCTCAGGCTCTCCAGTACACCTTCACGGTCCGGTCCATCCTGTGCCACCTTCACACACCAGTTCTCCGGTGGCAGCTCCCCGCACCAGGCTTCCTGTGCGTGTCCTCGGTCCAGTACCACCAGTTCCAGCACCACGCACCAGGCCTTCAGTGCGCCTCGCCTGTTCAGCGCAGCCAGAGCCTTTCTCCTCTCCAGTGCTGTCGGAGTCTCCCACCTGTTTAGCGCTGTCGGAGCCTCCCGCCTGTTCAGCGCAGCCAGAGCTTTCCTCCTCTCCTGCACTGCCGGAGTCTCCCGCCTGTTCAGCGCTGCCAGAGCCTTCCTCCTCTACAGCGCTGCTGGAGTCTCCTGCCTGTTCAGCGCAGCCAGAGCTGCCAGCCCTGCATGGAGCAGCCTGAGCTGCCAGCCTGCATGGAGCAGCCTGAGCTGCCAGCCTGCATGGAGCAGCCTGAGCTGCCAGCCTGCATGGAGCAGCCAGAGCCGCCAGTCTGCATGGAGCAGCCAGAGCTGCCAGTCTGCATGGAGCAGCCAGAGCTGCCAGTCTGCATGGAGCAGCCTGAGCTGCCAGCCTGCATGGAGCAGCCAGAGCTGTCAGTCTGCATGGAGCAGCCAGAGCTGTCAGTCTGCATGGAGCAGCCAGAGCTGTCAGTCTGCATGGTGCAGCCAGAGATGTCAGTCTGCATGGAGCAGCCAGATCCGTCAGTCTGCCAGGATCCACCAGTCAGCCAGACTCTTCCAGATCTGCCTGTCAGCCAGACTCTTCCTGATCTGCCAGTCAGCCAGACTCTTCCAGACCTGCCAGTCAACCAGACTCTTCCAGATCTGCCAGTCAACCAGACTCTTCCAGATCTGCCAGTCAGCCAGACTCTTCCAGATCCGCCAGTCAGCCAGGATCTGCCGGATCCAACTACCTGCCTGAGCTTCCTCTCAGTGCTGAGCTTCCCCTCAGTGCTGGGCTTCCCCTCAGTGCTGGGCTTCCCCTCAGTGCTGAGCTTCCCCTCAGTCCCGAGCTTCCCCTCAGTCCCGAGCTTCCCCTCAGTCCCGAGCTTCCACCTCAGTCCCGAGCTGCCCCAGTCCCGAGCTGCCCCTCAGTGGGGGTCCTTGGTGAGGGTTATTAGGCCTAGGTCGGCGGCGAGGGTCGCCAATTTAAGGACGCGTTACAGGGCGACTAAGACTTGGTTGGAGTGGGGTCCACGTCCCGAGCCGGAGCCGCCACCGTGGACAGACGCCCACCCGGACCCTCCCCTATGGGTTTTAGTGTGCGGCCGGGAGTCCGCACCTTGGGGGGGGTTCTGTCACGCCCTGGTCTTAGTATTTTGTGTTTTCTATATTTATTTGGTCAGGCCAGGGTGTGACATGGGTTTATTTTGTGTTGTGTTTATGTATGGTTTTTTTTTTTTCGTAGGTTTTGGGATTGTGGCTGAGTAGGGGTGTCTAGCATAGTCTATGGCTGCCTGAGGTTTCAATCAGAGTCAGGTGATTCTCGTTGTCTCTGATTGGGAACCATATTTAGGTAGCCTGGGTTTCACTGTGTGTTTGTGGGTGATTGTTCCTGTCTCTGTGTTAGTTGTCACCAGATAGGCTGTATAGGTTTTCACATTTCCGTTTGTTGTTTTTGTATTGTTCGTATTTATTTCATTAAACATGTATCGAACTAACCACGCTGCATTTTGGTCCGACTCTCCTTCGACGGAAGAAAGCCGGAACAGTAATTCATATATACAGAATAAAAAACAGTACATCCTGCCAGCACGCCTACAAGCGAGCCACTCAGGCAGAGAAAATGATGCGTGGAAAAGAGTGAGGAACTAGATGGGAGTAACAATCCAGGCTATTCACTCTGAGATAATGCATAATAATGTAATAATAATGTAATGAAACAAGCAGGGAGCAGGCTTTGAACCCTTAACATTCTAGCCTGAAGTCCAGCAGGCTATGGCCTGTGCCCAAATGTTTAAATTGGGGTTGGGGCCGATTGTGGCTAAAAACACTATCAATTGGAATCTTTAACTTGAACTAGGTGTGAAATCCCCCCAACTTGAGCTAGTTGTGAAACCCCCCTCCCCAACTTGAGCTAGGTGTGAAACCCCCCAAATTGAGCCCCCCCAACTCGAGCTGGTGTGAAATCCCCCCAAATTGAGCTAGGTGTGAATCCCCCCAACTTGAGCTAGGTGTGAAATCCCCCAACTTGAGCTAGGTGTGAATCCCCCAACTTGAGCTAAGTGTGAAATCCCCCCAACTTGAGCTAGGTGTGAAATCCCCCCCCCAACTTGAGCTAGGTGTGAAACCCCCTCCCTAACTTGGTGAGCTTGGTGTGAATCCCCCCAACTTGAGCTAACTTAAGCTAAGTGTGAAATCCCCCCAAACTTGAGCTAGGTGTGAAATCCCCCCAACATGATCTAGGTGTGAAACCCCCCTCCCTAACTTGAGCTTGGTGTGAAACCCCCAACATGATCTAGGTGTGAAATCCCCCCCCTAACTTGAGCTTGGTGTGAAACCCCCCAACATGATCTAGGTGTGAAATCCCCCCCAACTTGAGCTAGGTGTGAAATTCCCCCCCAACTTGAGCTAGGTGTGAAATCCCCCCCCCCAACTTGAGCTAGGTGTGAAATCCCCCAACTTGAGCTAGGTGTGAAACCCCCAACTTGAGCTAGGTGTGAAATCCCCCCCCCCTGAGCTAGGTGTGAAATTCCCCCCCCTAGGTGTGAAATTCCCCCAACTTGAGCTAGGTGTGAAATCCCCCACCCCAACTTGAGCTAGGTGTGAAATCCCCCCCTCCCCAACTTGAGCTAGGTGTGAAATCCCCCCAACTTGAGCTAGGTGTGAAATCCCCCCTCCCCAACTTGAGCTAGGTGTGAAATCCCCCCCCAACTTGAGCTAGGTTTGAAATCCCCCCAACTTGCAACAAATCATTTGTATCTTTCCGTCTTTCCACATCTACCTACACACACATCTACCTACACACACATCTACCTACACACGCATCTACCTACACACGCATCTACCTACACACGCATCTACCTACACACGCATCTACCTACACACGCATCTACCTACACACACATCTACCTACACACATCTACCTACACACACATCTACCTACACACGCATCTACCTACACACACATCTACCTACACACACATCTACCTACACACGCATCTACCTGCACACGCATCTACCTACACACGCATCTACCTACACACGCATCTACCTGCACACGCATCTACCTACACACGCATCTACCTACACACACATCTACCTACACACGCATCTACACACGCATCTACCTACACACACATCTACCTACACACGCATCTACCTGCACACACATCTACCTACACACACATCTACCTGCACACGCATCTACCTACACACGCATCTACCTACACACACATCTACCTACACACGCATCTACCTACACACGCATCTACCTACACACGCATCTACCTACACACACATCTACCTACACACGCATCTACCTACACACACATCTACCTACACACACATCTACCTACACACACATCTACCTACACACGCATCTACCTACACAATGGCAGCAGAGAATTGGAAGGAAAGGTGGCCAAAGGAAGTGTTGGCTTTGGGGATGACCAGTGAAATATACCTGCTGGAGCGTGTGCTACGGGTGGGTGTTGCTATGGTGACCAGTGAGATATACCTGCTGGAGCGTGTGCTACCGGTGGGTGTTGCTATGGTGACCAGTGTGCTGAGACAAGGTGGGGCTTTACCTAGCAAAGACTTATAGATGACCTGGAGCTAGTGGGTTTGGCGACGAATATGAAGCGAGGGCCAGCCAACGAGAGCATACAGGTCGCAATGGTGGGTAGTATATGGGGCTTTGGTAACAAAACAGATGGCACTGTGATAAACAACATCCAGTTTGCTGAGTAGAGTATTGAAGGCTATTTTGTAAATGACATCACTGAAGTCGAGGATCGGTTGGATGGTCAGTTTTACGAGGGTATGTTTGGCAGCATGAGTGAAGGATGCTTTGTTGCGATATAGGAAGCCGATTCTAGATTTAATTTTGGATTGGAGATGCTTAATGTGAGTCTGGAAGGAGAGTTTACAGTCTACCCAGACACCCAGGTATTTGCAGTTGTCCACATTTTCTAAGTTAGAATCATCCAAAGTAGTGATGCTAGACGGACGGGTGCAAACAGCGATCGGTTGAAGAGCATACATTTAGTTTTACTTGTATTTAAGAGCAGTTGGAGGCCACGGAAGGAGAGTTGTATGGCATTGAAGCTCGTCTGGAGGGTAGTTAACACAGTGTCCAAAGAAGGGCCAGAAGTATACAGAATGGTGTTGTCTGCGTAGAGGTGGATCAGAGACTCACCAGCAGCAAGAGCCACATCATTAATGTATCACATCCGACCGTGATTGGGAGTGCCATAGGGCGGTGCACATTTGGTCCAGCGTCATCCAGGTTTGGTAACTAGCGGCAACTGCAGCGCAATCAATAGGAGGTAAACAGTGTCTGGTGGTGAAAATATAGCTATGCAAGTGTTACACACCATGTTTAATTTAATTTTATTTTAAATGTTATGTTTATTTATTCAGGTTTTTCTCAGTGAGGTAACATCTCTTTTCCAAGAGAGACCTGGTCCAATAGCAGCAGGGGGAACAACGTTTCAGACAAAACAACTTACACACACTAACACAACATTAAACAAAACTATAAACACACATACAGTACAACAAAAACCTTTTACGTTTAAAAACACAAACATCTTGACTAAAAACAGCTGTCCTAAAGACATTTACACTCTTCTGTGATATATACATCGATCAAGTGTTTAAACTCCACCAACGAAACTAGATCATCACATTTTAAAATGTTCAGGAGAGAATTCCAGGACCACGGAGCTGAGTAACTAAAACTATTTCTACCATGACCTGTTCTAGTTTTTGGTTCTGTTAGAAGCAAATGAGAATGGGACCGTAATTTATATTTATTTACCAACCTGACTAAAAAAGAACAGAGATGAAATGGCATTTAACCCAATATGGCCTTAATAATTAGGGAATACCAGTGTTTAAGCCTACGCAAGGTCAATGACGACCAGCCAACAGTGCTGTAGAGATCACAATGATGTGTTAGACGTTTCTGATTTGTAATGAACCTGAGGGCTGTGTGATACACTGAATCAAGTGGTCTCAGGGTCGTGGCTGAGGCCTGCATATATATAACATCACTACAATCTAAAACCGCCAGTAATGTACATCGTACCAGCTCCTTCCTGGCCTCCAAAGAACAACAAACCTTATGCCGGTAATAAAAACCTATTTTCAGCTTGAGCTTCCTTATCCAGTTCTCTACATGCACAGTGAAGCTCAGCTCATCATCAACCCACACACCCAAATATTTGTACACTTGGAGAAAACCTACACCAATCGAGCAATTCATTTCAACAAAAATCTTCATTTTAATTTGACAACAAGAGGGCTTAATTGGAGTCTATTTATTTGGAGCCTAAACCTATTTAAAATAACTTAACTGGCTGATATAGGCTATGAGGCTTAACAGCCTAATAGAAGTAGGATTTATTTCATTATTTCATCATCCTATTTACAATTGCAACAGATCAAAAATGTAGCATCCTACATAAAACAATGATTTAAAGAAAAAAAAAGTCTGCCCATGTCACGTTCTGACCCTAGATCCTTTAGTTTGTCTTTGTGTTAGTATGGTCAGGGCGTGAGTTGGAGTGGGCAGTCTATGTTCGTTTTTCTAGGTTGTCTTTATGTGTCTGGCCTGGTATGGTTCTCAATCAGAAGCAGGTGTCGTTCATTGTCTCTGATTGAGAATCATACTTAGGGAGCCTTTTCCCACCTGTGTTTTGTGGGTGACTGTTTTCTGTTTAGTTGTATGTCACCTTTCAGAACTGTTTCGTTTCATTCGCCGTTGTTATTTTGTTTTTGTGTTCTGTTGAATAAATTAACATGGACACTTCCACGCTGCATGTTGGTCCGATCTCTCCTACTTCTCCTCAGACGAGGACGACGAACGTTACCCGTTAGTCCGTTAGTCCGTTACAGCCCGTTAGTCCGTTACAGTCCGTTACAGCCCTTTACAGTTTAGTCCGTTACAGTCCGTTACAGCCCGTTACAGTCCGTTACAGCCCGTTAGTCCGTTACAGTCCGTTACAGCCCGTTAGTCAGTTACAGTCCGTTACAGCCCGTTACAGTCCGTTACAGTCCGTTAGTCCGTTACAGTCCGTTAGTCCGTTACAGCCCGTTAGTCCGTTACAGTCCGTTACAGCCCGTTACAGTCCATTAGTCCGTTACAGTCCATTAGTCCGTTACAGTCCGTTACAGCCCGTTAGTCGTTACAGCCCGTTACAGCCCGTTACAGTCCGTTACAGCCCGTTACAGCCCCGTTACAGTCCGTTACAGCCCGTTACAGTCCGTACAGCCCGTTACAGCCCGTTACAGTCCGTTACAGCCCGTTACAGCCCGTTACAGCCCGTTACAGTCCCCGTTACAGCCCGTTACAGCCCGTTACAGTCCGTTACAGCCCGTTACAGTCCGTTACAGCCCGTTACAGCCCGTTACAGCCCGTTACAGTCAGTCGTTACAGCCCGTTACAGTCCGTTACAGCCCGTTACAGTCCGTTACAGCCCTTTACAGTCCGTTACAGCCCGTTACAGTCGTTACAGCCCGTTACAGTCCGTTACAGCCCGTTACAGTCCAGTTACAGCCGTTACAGTCCGTTACAGCCCGTTACAGTCCGTTACAGCCCGTTACAGTCCGTTACAGTCCATTAGTCCGTTACAGTCCGTTACAGCCCGTTACAGTCCATTACAGCCCGTTAGTCCGTTACAGTCCGTTACAGCCCGTTAGTAAGTTACAGTCCGTTACAGCCCGCGTTACAGTCCGTTACAGTCCGTTAGTCCGTTTATAGTCCGTTACAGTCTGTTACAGTCCGTTACAGCCCGCTACAGCCGATACAGCCCGTTACAGTCGGTTACAGCCCGTTACAGCCCGTTACAGCCCGTTACAGTCCGTTACAGCCCGTTACAGCCCGTTACAGCCCGTTACAGCCCGTTACAGTCCGTTACAGCCCGTTACAGCCCGTTACAGCCCGTCCGTTACAGCCCTTTACAGTCCGTTACAGTCCGTTACAGCCCGTTACAGTCCGTTACAGCCCGTTACAGTCCGTTACAGCCCGTTACAGCCCGCTACAGCCCGATACAGCCCGTTACAGTCCGTTACAGCCCGTTACAGTCCGTTACAGCCCGTTACAGTCGTTACAGCCCGTCCATTAGTCCGTTACAGTCCGTTACAGCCCGTTACAGTCCATTACAGCCGTTAGTCCGTTACAGTCCGTTACAGCCCGTTAGTTACAGCCCGTTACAGCCCAGCCCGTTACAGTCCGTTAGTCCGTTTATAGTCCGTTACAGCCCGTTACAGTCCGTTACAGTCCTGTTACAGCCCGTTACAGCCCGATACAGCCCGTTACAGCCTGGTTACAGCCCGTTACAGCCCGTTACAGTCCGTTACAGCCCGTTACAGTCCCGTTACAGCCCCCGTTACAGTCCGTTACAGCCAGCCCGTTACAGTCCGTTACAGCCCTTTACAGTCCGTTACAGTTACAGCCCGTTACAGCCCGTTACAGTCCGTTACAGCCCGTTACAGTCCGTTACAGCCCGTTACAGTCCGTTACAGCCCGTTACAGTCCGTTACAGCCCGTTACAGTCCGTTACAGTCCATTAGTCCGTTACAGTCCGTTACAGCCCGTTACAGTCCATTACAGCCCGTTAGTCCGTTACAGTCCGTTAGTCCGTTTATAGTCCGTTACAGTCCGTTACAGCCCGTTACAGTCCGTTACAGCCCGTTACAGTCCGTTACAGCCCGTTAGTCAGTTACAGCCTGTTACGCTTACAGTCCGTTAGTCCGTTACAGCCCGTTACAGTCCGTTACAGTCCGTTACAGCCCGTTACAGCCCGATACAGCCCGATACAGCCCGTTACAGCCGGTTACAGCCCGTTACAGCCCGTTACAGTCCCGTTACAGCCCGTTACAGTCCGTTACAGCCCGTTACAGTCCGTTACAGCCCGTTACAGTCCGTTACAGCCCTTTACAGTCCGTTACAGCCCGTTACAGTCCGTTACAGCCCGTTACAGTCCGTTACAGTCCGTTACAGCCCTACAGTCCGTTACAGCCCGTTACAGTCCGTTACAGCCCGTTACAGTCCGTTACAGTCCATTTAGTCCGTTACAGTCCGTTACAGTCCGTTACAGCCCGTTACAGTCCATTACAGCCCGTTAGTCCGTTACAGTCCGTTAGTCCGTTTATAGTCCGTTACAGTCCGTTACAGCCCGTTACAGTCCGTTACAGCCCGTTACAGCCCGTTACAGCCCGTTAGTCCCAAACTCTAAAAGTTACAGCCATTCGTTACAATAATGAATGTTCCTATTACAGTCCGTTAGTCCGTTTATAGTCCGTTACAGTCCGTTACAGTCCCGTTACAGCCCGCTTACAGCCCGTTACAGCCCGATCATTTTGTTTTGACAGCCCGTCAAATACAGTGATGTTACATTCCTGTTACAATAATGAGCCCGTAACAGCCTTTTTACAGCCCGTTACAGCCCGTTTGCAGTCCATTACAGCCCGTTACAGTCCATTACAGCCCTTTGTTACAGCCCGTTACAGCCCGATACAGCCTGTTACAGCCCGTTACAGCCCTGTTACAGCCTTGTTTACAGCCCGTTACAGTCCGTTACAGCCCGTTACAGCCCGTTCGAACTAAAACAATGTAACTAAAAATGAAAAGCGTGGCACCCATTTGTAAATCCCAAACTCTAAAAGTAATTGGAAATTGGAAATGATGTGTGACATTCTGGTTACAATAATGAATGTTCCTATTAACAGGACAATAGACTTTTTACAGCCCGGCTACTGTTGTGAAAATCCCTCAACTTGCAATATATTCGATGCTTAAGTCCTCTTAAAGTGTTACATTTCTAAAACAAAACAACATTTCTTTGTCGACATCTTTATGCTTTCGTTAATCTTCTTGATCTTCTTCCCTTTTTTCCGTAGCAAGTTTGAGCAAATTGGGTTGATTCGTCTGTGAAGAGGACATTATATAATGTCATTCTTGTTTTGACCAGACAGCATCACATAGAGACAGAGAGGGGTGCTGTTTCCCTCACTCTGATGCTTTATACCTGTGAGATACATTCAGCCCCTGGCACCCATGAATACACGCCTCTGCAGTGGCACCCATGAATACACGAACCGGCACCCATGAATACAAGGAAAAGTACCCATGCACCCAACACAATGAAGAAACTATTGTTAAAAAAAAAAAAAACGCTACTGCAGTGGGGAAGCACAGAGAGTGGCACCCATGAATACACGCTACTGCAGTGGCAAGAAACTATTGCAGTGGCAAAAAACGCTACTGCAGTGGCAATGAATAATCTTGCAGTGGCACCCATTTTTGCAGTGGCAGCCTGAATGCTCACCTTGGCACCCATGAATACACGCCACTGCTGTGGCACCCATGAATACACGCTACTGCAGTGGCACCCATGAATACACGCTACTGCAGTGGCATAATACACGCTACTGCAGTGGCACCCGCTATGCAGTGGCACCCATGAATACGCGCCTACTGCAGTGGCACCCATGGCACCAGTGGCACCCATGAATACACGCACAAAAGAGCAAATCACGTCCAGAGTTGTGAGATTTTATAGTTTGTTACTTAGAGTTTTGGAACTATACAACTTACATCTGAAATATGTGCCAAAGTGATTGAAAAAAAAAAGTAATCTTTTGAGTGTATACAGACAAACAGACAAATTCTTTCCAGCATCCTCAACATCCTCATCATCCTCACTCCTATGGAGATGTGTATATGTAATTATATATGTAAGAGATACATCGTCACTAATTGTCTCTCTCTCTCTGTCTCTCTCTGGCTTCACCTCATCCCTCCATCCATTTATATCAGATAAACCTGCTGCATGGGGGAGGGAGAGAGGGTGGAGGGATGGAGGGTGCAGGGAGAGAGTGGTTGGAGAGAGAGGAGTAGGCTGAGGGCACATGTAGGAGGCACCCAGGGAGATGGAGAGCGAGATAAAGGGGGGCGGAGGAGAGAGAGAGAGAAGAACAAAAGGGCTAGCATGTTAGCGCACACATATACAGTTGATATACGTATATATGGCAAAGCCAGAAAAGGACTGGCCACCCCTCATAGCCTGGTTCCTCTCTAGGTTTCTAATCTCCACAAGGCACAGCCAGAAGAGGACTGGCCACCCCTCATAGCCTGGTTCCTCTCTAGGTTTCTAATCTCCACAAGGCACAGCCAGAAGAGGACTGGCCACCCCTTATAGCCAGGTTCCTCTCTAGGTTTCTAATCTCCACCCGGCACAGCCAGAAGAGGACTGGCCACCCCTCATAGCCTGGTTCCTCTCTTTCTAATCTCTAGTTTCTAATCTCCACCCGGCACAGCCAGAAGAGGACTGGCCACCCCTCATAGCCTGGTTCCTCTCTAGGTTTCTAATCTCCACCAGGCACAGCCAGAAGAGGACTGGCCACCCCTCATAGCCTGCTTCCTCTCTTGGGTTTCTAATCTCCACCAGGCACAGCCAGAAGAGGACTGGCCACCCCTCATAGCCTGGTTCCTCTCTAGGTTTCTAATCTCCACCCGGCACAGCCAGAAGAGGACTGGCCACCCCTCATAGCCTGGTTCCTCTCTAGGTTTCTTCCTAGGTTCTGGCCTTTCTAGGGAGTTTTTCCGAGCCCATTCCTCCTGACAGAGCTGGTGAAACTGAGTCAAGTTTGTAGGCCTCCTTGCTCACACGCTTTTTCAGTTCTGCCCACAAATTTCTATAAGATTGAGGTCAGGGCTTTGTGATGGCCACTCCAATACTTCGACTTTGTTGTCCTTAAGCCATTTTGCCACAACTTTGGAAGTATACTTGGGGTCATTGTCTATTTGGAAGACCCATTTGTGACCAAGCTTTAACTTCCTGACTGATGTCTTGAGATGTTGTTTCAATATATCCACATATTTTCTCCTCCTCATCATGCCATCTATTATGTGAAGTGCACCAGTCCCTCCTGCAGAAAAGCACCCCCACAACATAATGCTGCCACCCCCATGCTTCACGGTTGGGATGGTGTTCTTTGGCTTGCAAGCCTCCCCCTTTTTCCTTCAAACATAACGATGGTCATTATGGCCAAATAGTTAAATTTTTGTTTCATCAGACCAGAGGACATTTCTCCAAAAAGTACGATCTTTGTCCCCATGTGCAGTTGCATCCTGAGTGGTATGACAGCTGCGTGATCCCATGGTGTTTATACTTGCACACTATTGTTTGTACAGATGAGCATGGTACCTTCAGGTGTTGGACCAGACTTGTGGAGGGCTACAATTTTTTTTTCTGAGGTCATAGTTGATTTCTTTTTGATTTTCTCATGATGTCAAGCAAAGAGGCATTGAGTTTGAAGGTTGGCCTTGAAATACATCCACAGGTACACCTCCAATTGACTCAAATGATGTCAATTAGCCTATCAGAAGCATCTAAAGCAATGACATCATTATCTGGAATGTTTTAACCTGTTTAAAGGCACAGTCAATTTAGTGTATGTAAACTTTTGACCCACTGGAATTGTGATACAGTGAATTATAAGTGAAATAATCTGTCTGTAAACAATTGTTGGAAACTTCACTTGTGTCATACACAAAGTATATGTCCTAACCGTGTATGTAAACTTCCGACTTCAACTGTATGTGTGATTGAGAAGAGTGTCAATGCACCACACATGTATGTTGAGCTTTGAGCGAGAGAGAAATAGAGAGAGAGAGAGAGAGAGGGAGAGGGAGAGAGTGTGAGAGAGAGAGTGAGTGAGTGAGTGAGTGAGTGAGAGAGAGAGAGAGAGAGAGAGAGAGAGAGAGAGAGAGAGTGAGAGAGAGAGTGAGAGAGTGAGAGAGAGAGAGAGAGAAATAGAGAGAGAGAGAGAGAGAGAGAGAGAGAGAGAGAGAGAGAGAGAGAGAGAGAGAGAGAGAGTGAGAGAATCAACCATGAGAGAGAGAGAGAGAGAGAGAGAGTGAGAGAGAGAGAGACTGTATCAACCATATATATATATATATATATCTTGGTACTTAAGTTGTAAAATATGTTGAAAGATAATATAAATGCATTTATTAAATGTATAAATTTTGTTTGTGACAGGTTTATTCTATTACAGATACCTTAATGCAAACGTTAATTATATTAAGTTAATTAAACGTATTAATAATTTTAGTTTAAAACATGCTTGCGATGATTAAAGAATATTTTTTAGAGAGTAATGTCACTGTCCCCACTACAACAACAACAACAACAAAATAGGCTACTTAAATACATGTAACTTTTGCCTTGAAACATTTAATTGAAAAACTGTAGAATTGTATTCATTCGAGAACTGCTCCAACTGGGGAATACCAATACGGCCGACCAGTGGCTTCAAGGCCTCTCAATGGCCAACACATATCACCAGCAATCCAGGGTTTATACACATCGTTGGCCACTATCCATTACAGCTCTAATTGCGGACGTCTCGCTCTTCAGAACGCACGTCTCTCTTCGGTCCAAAATGGTCAACTACAGGACCGCAGTTTTGTTTCCTCCGTCATCACTATATGTTAGCTCCAACGTCAGAGAGTTGGGAGAGAAAGAAACAATATATATCTCCTCTGACTCACTGGAATAAGCCGAGACACCACATGCAACCCCGCCTCCTCCTCCACCTCCTTCTCCTTCTCTAGCTGGAAGAATTGTGACGGCATTTGGGAAAAGCCAGTGAGAAGAGCTGCGAGGAGCTGCAGTGTGTATTGGCCACTGCGGTGCTTCAGAATGGCGGAGGGGGGCGGCAGGTGCAGTGGATCTGGGATGCTGAACGGGGACCGCGGGGGATGGACCAACTAATCACCCTCCCGCACGTTCTGCCAGCATCAGAACCACGCCGTGACAGATCTGGACTTAGGCTATTCTATCTTCAGGAAATATTAAGACTGCAATGAACTACACCACTACCAGATGTAAGGGGAAATATATGCAACACCGTACCTTTTTAGGCTAATTTCTGAAATGTTTCAAATCTGTCTTGAAGACAAAAATTCGGGTGCTCCTAATTAATGAGCTGGTCACATTTGCTGCGAGCGAGGCGAGACACTGGGCACTATTGCCAAATGCCATCATTTAAATACTTTACTTCTACACTATAACCAAGTAAAGCTATAGGCTTTACATTTAATCGTGACGTATTAGTGTGTACATCCGTTGGGCTGTGGAGACATTAGTGCCCGGGATGATTGTATTGGTTGGTTTTATCGTCGTCGCGTAACGGTGTCTGTCGGTGTGTGTTCAGAGCCCCGAGCTGTTCCATGCCGCCTGTCGACACTACAGCAGCCTGCGCGCCTCAGAGCTAACGGAATAACGGGATATAGTACTGTGCTGGGGACTGGATCGGTTTCGTCTCCGGTGCACCAGAACAGGCCACCTTGCACTCTACCGGCTGGAGAAACGCACTACAACATTAAGCAGCGGGTTTCCTCACGAGAAGATTTGTCATATTTTTTTCTCTCTCTTGTTTAACGGATTGGAACTCTACACTTATGACAAATTGGGGGTTATTCGATCATATGGAGAGAGAGAGGATCAATAATTATTTCCTCACGTCTCCTTCTTCTTCTCCTTCTTCTTCTCCTTCTTCTTCTTCTCCTTCTTCTTCTCCTTCTTCACCCCTGCAGCACAAGCAAGAAGAACTGTCGAAGCAGTTTCTTTTTTCTCTTCTACAGCATTGGACAAAGAATGCTGCAATCTACTGAATGGACATGGACAAGAGAGACACAGGATGCTTGTTGCCACGGAGAAGAACAAGGAGCACATGAATAGGTATCTCTTCCTCAAGATGCTGATGGAATGTTCTGACAAGGCGTGAGTCAAGGTCTTCAGGAAGTCTAACCTGTGAATAGTCAAAGATTAGCATACTGACAATCCTTAGTGATATAGTTTAAATAGGCTGATAGACACACAGAGGGACCAGGTGAATAGGTTTGCAGAGAGTGTGTGTGAGAGAGAGAGAGAGACCGAGAGAGAGAGAGAGAGAGAGAGTGGGAGGCAGGGAGGGAAAAGAAGCGAGGGGGGGGTGACTTGGTTGGAGTGTGAGTTGAGATGTGCCTCGATCCTTGTAGAGTAAATTGAATGAAATGGTCACGAAAACTACAGGGAGATAACTTGGTAGTGTAGCTATTGAGTAACTCGTATTGTGTAGTCAACCATTTGCCACAGTGAGAAGGCTGCTCCAGAGTAGTGGAGGCTGCTGGCTAGGTGATGTGGCTCCTGGCTAATGGTGATGTGGCTCCTGGCTAGGTGATGTGGCTCCTGGCTAATGGTGATGTGGACAGTTAGATTCTGAATATTAAATGATTTTTACTGTTCTAGGGAGAGACAATAGAGAGAGGAAGAGAGGGAGAGGGAGAGACAGAAGGAGAGACAGAGAGAGGGAGAGACAAGAGCGAGAGAGAGAGAGACAGAGGGAGACAGAGGGAGAGACAGAGACCCAGGTAGAACAGAATTTAGAGCTAAACACATTCACCCAGAGTAGATACTCCTACCTGCTATTAGAACACATTCACCCAGAGTAGACACTCCTACCTGCTATTGGAACACATTAACCCAGAGTAGACACTCCTACCTGCTATTAGAACACATTCACCCAGAGTAGACTCTCCTACCTGCTATTAGAACACATTTACCCAGAGTAGACACTCCTACCTGCTATTAGAACACATTCACCCAGAGTAGACACTCCTACCTGCTATTAGAACACATTCACCCAGAGTAGACACTCCTACCTGCTATTAGAACACATACACCCAGAGTAGACACTCCTACCTGCTATTAGAACACATTCACCCAGAGTAGACACTCCTACCTGCTATTAGAACACATTCACCCAGAGTAGACACTCCTACCTGCTATTGGAACACATTCACCCAGAGTAGACACTCCTACCTGCTATTAGAACACATTCACCCAGAGTAGACACTCCTACCTGCTATTGGAACACATTCACCCAGAGTAGACACTCCTACCTGCTATTAGAACACATTCACCCAGAGTAGACACTCCTACCTGCTATTAGAACACATTCACCCAGAGTGGACACTCCTACCTGCTATTAGAACACATTCACCCAGAGTAGACACTCCTACCTGGTATTAGAACACATTCACCCAGAGTCGACACTCCTACCTGCTATTAGAACACATTCACCCAGAGTAGATACTCCTACCTGCTATTAGAACACATTCACCCAGAGTAGACACTCCTACCTGCTATTAGAACACATTCACCCAGAGTAGACACTCCTACCTGCTATTAGAACACATACACCCAGAGTAGACAATCCTACCTGCTATTAGAACACATTCACCCAGAGTAGACACTCCTACCTGCTATTAGAACAGATATACCCAGAGTAGACACTCCTACCTGCTATTAGAACACATACACCCAGAGTAGACAATCCTACCTGCTATTAGAACACATTCACCCAGAGTAGACACTCCTACCTGCTATTAGAACACATTCACCCAGAGTAGACACTCCTACCTGCTATTAGAACACATTCACCCAGAGTAGACACTCCTACCTGCTATTAGAACACATTCACCCAGAGTAGACACTCCTACCTGCTATTAGAACACATACACCCAGAGTAGACACTCCTACCTGCTATTAGAACACATTCACCCAGAGTAGACACTCCTACCTGCTATTAGAACACATACACCCAGAGTAGACACTCCTACCTGCTATTATAACACATTCACCCAGAGTAGACACTCCTACCTGCTATTATAACACATTCACCCAGAGTAGACACTCCTACCTGCTATTATAACACATTCACCCAGAGTAGACACTCCTACCTGCTATTATAACACATTCACCCAGAGTAGACACTCCTACCTGCTATTATAACACATACACCCAGAGTAGACACTCCTACCTGCTATTAGAACACATTCACCCAGAGTAGACACTCCTACCTGCTATTATAACACATTCACCCAGAGTAGACACTCCTACCTGCTATTATAACACATTCACCCAGAGTAGACACTCCTACCTGCTATTATAACACATTCACCCAGAGTAGACACTCCTACCTGCTATTAGAACACATACACCCAGAGTAGACACTCCTACCTGCTATTATAACACATTCACCCAGAGTAGACACTCCTACCTGCTATTATAACACATTCACCCAGAGTAGACACTCCTACCTGCTATTATAACACATTCACCCAGAGTAGACACTCCTACCTGCTATTATAACACATTCACCCAGAGTAGACACTCCTACCTGCTATTAGAACACATACACCCAGAGTAGACACTCCTACCTGCTATTAGAACACATTCACCCAGAGTAGATACTCCTACCTGCTATTAGAACACATTCACCCAGAGTAGACACTCCTACCTGCTATTAGAACACATTCACCCAGAGTAGACACTCCTTCCTTGGAATGGGTAACACAGAGAAGGGAGATCTCCTGGAACCCCTGAGGAATGACTCAACAGATTACAAAAAAAAAATAACAACAAGAAAGGAGTCTTGTTGACCTGTTGTTTGTGAGATGAACTGTCATATAATAATATAACTTCTTGAGCATGTACTCAAGGATCTCCCATGTAAGATAGACAGAGAAATCCTCATCTATCTGCTGATCAGTGACAGAACAGACAAAACTGTCATGCTCATTTTTCCTTCTTCTTTTGAATAGATGTAGATTCAAAGATGATCCTATTCAAGACGTATTCAAAGGGGACCAGGGATGACCAAGTGAAAGAGTTGGACCCCTTTACTTTTCTTCCATGGAACATGGTCTTCCTGTCTGTCCTTTTTGATAAGGGCCTCTGTTCTTCTTCTTCTTTGGAAATAACAGACTATTATAGGACAACTATTTGACTTGGTGACATTGTGTTATATGATTTCAGAAGATGGGTTCTGACCCCTTCAAGATCACCTGACCTGATTGGACCAACCGGATGTTGGAGGCGCCAACCGACGTCTCTGGCAGGGCAAAACCAGGAACTATAACATCTTGATCCTCTAGAGGGACCTTTTTAAAGTCGCCCCTCTCCCCCCCACTTCCTTCTGGTGGGGGGGAGGGCATAGCAGTTAGCCTATCACAGCTCAGGACTTGTCCCTTCAATAGCCAGTTAGCCTATCACAACCAGGTCTGGTCCCTTTGTTAGCAAGTTAGCCTATCACAGCTCAGGACTGGTCCCTTTGTTAGCCAGTTAGCCTATCACAGCTCAGGACTGGTCCCTTTGTTAGCCAGTTAGCCTATCACAGCTCAGGACTGGTCCCTTTGTTAGCTTGTTAGCCTATCACAGCTCAGGACTGGTCCCTTCATTAGCCTGTTAGCGTATCACCTGTGAGGTTACTGAGACCAGGACCAGACCAGCAGCATGGAGGCTAGTCAGGGTCACAGCCAGGGCAGCCCAGAGAGCACTAACCGGGCGGTGGAGTACCTCCTGGAGCTCAACAACATCATAGAGAGCCAGCAGAAGCTCCTGGACACGCAGAGGCACCGTATCGATGAGCTAGAGGTCCAGTTAGACCGCCTGGCCCAGGAGAATAAAGATCTACGCCTGGACCGCCAGCGACCTTTACCCCCTGAACCCCCATCACCACCCTGCCCCCCGCCACCACCTGCCAACAAAACTAGCCACACAGCCATACCCTCCGTACCAGTTTGCCCGGTTCAGACCAAGTCCTTTAGTAGTACCAGAACCAACACTACAGCCATACCCTCTGTACCAGTTCGCCCGGTTCAGACCCAGTCCTTTTATAGTACCAGTACCAACACTACAGCCATACCGGCCTCCGCACCCCGGTACCTGTATGGGATAAACACACCCCTCGAACCCCCAAGACCCCCACCGTACACCCCAAACCCCAAAACAAACCCCGTCACCACCCAGACCCCCGCACCCCCAGACCCCTAAACGAACCCCCACACCCCGCTGACCCGGACCATCTCGACCGGGACAGGGACCAGTTTCGTGGACATGGAGAAGGAGAGATTAAACAGGATGGAGAAAGAGAGGACAGAGAGACTTAATAGTTCCACCTTGGGAAATCCCACCAGCCACCCACACAGCCACAGACAGTAAGTCATTCCGTTTATCTTTTAGTGTGTGTGTGTGTGAGTGTGTGTGAGTGTGTGTGTGTGTCTGTTACCTTTAAGACCACAGACAGTAAGTCATTACGTTTATCTTTTAGTGTGTGTGTGTGTGTGTGTGCGTGTGTTACCTTTAACACCACAGACTCCATTGCTAAACAGTTAGCATGGTGTTTCAAGCTACCTGACAAAAGGTCTGGACGGTACACCGTATTTCACTGTAAACAGGTATTGATGCACGGACCTGTTTTGTGTTTTGTTCTTTAACGGTATTTCAATGTTTGGTTTGTTAAATGTGACACTTAAGCCTCTGTAAAATCATAGGAGATTTGAGTCACAAACATCTTCCTGCTGTTCAGTCTGCAGTCTGCAGTGATCAGATAGATGCAACAAGAGGTTGGTAATACAACAACAATGCACGTAAGAGTTGGAGTTGAATATTATTTTTCCCGGGGGTATTTTTTTTTAACAAATATTCCATCCCGAGAATAAATCACTTTTCTCCCGGGTAACTCGGTATTTCCTGCCAAAACTGTAAGTGTCATTTAAAAAGCATTATAAAACATATAAATAGGCCACTATCTGGATTTGATTAGAGCTTTGATAGAACATTCAAACCTGATCTGAGCCTGATGAGACATATATTTAATACATTTAATGAGTCCAAGCAACAAAAAAGCCCAAATGATTGTGTTGTTATCCAATACATACTGTAGCTAGCTATATGCTCTCTTGGGTAAATCAATGAAACTAGCTTCAGTAGGCTAATTGTTTTGAGTGTGAACTATATTACTGTACTGTATTGTGTTATATAACTGGAATGATACACTTGGATCAAATCATGATATATCAGGCAGAGAACATGGGATTTTGGTGCAGCACATACGGCCTACAAAGTCACAAGTATAGGCTAGCGAATTTGATTTACATTTTTGAATATAATAGGTTCTATTTGTATAACTAGTAGGCTGACACGTATATACCTTACATAATACCTCCCCTGATGTTATTAGCCTACTTCCTCTTTCTCTATTGTTGCTTCATTCCTTCCTCACTTTCAACAGTTACATGAAATACGTTTCGTTGTCCTTATTTTTCGTTGTCCTTATCTTTTCGTTGTCCTTATCTTTCGTTGTCCTTATTTTTCGTTGTCCTTATCTTTTCGTTGTCCTTATCTTTTCGTTGTCCTTATCTTTTCGTTGTCCTTATCTTTCATTGTCCTTATCTTTTCGTTGTCCTTATCTAATGACATCCAGGCTGCTGGATGCAGAAGGCTTTCCCTTCTCTTCTCAAGTAGAGAGAATGATTTATTTCAGATTTGATTTCTTTCATCACATTCCCAGTGGGTCAGAAGTTTACATACACTCAATTAGTATTTGGTAGCATTGCCTTTAAATTGTATAACTTGGGTCAAATGTTTCGGGTAGCCTTCCACAAGCTTCTCACAATAAGTTGGGTGAATTTTGGCCCATTCCTCCTGACAGAGCTGGTGTAACTGAGTCAGGTTTGTAGGCTTCCTAGCTCGCACACACTTTTTCAGTTCTGCCCACACATTTTCTATGGGATTGAGGTCAGGGCTTTGTGATGGCCACTCCAATACCTTGACTTTGTGGTCCTTAAGCCATTTTGCCACAACTTTGGAAGTATGCTTGGGGTCATTGTTCATTTGGAAGACTATTTGCATCCATTTGCATCCAAGCTTTAACTTCCTGACTGATGTCTTGAGATGTTGCTTCAATATATCCACATAATTGTCCTGCCTCATGATGCCATCTATTTTGTGAAGTGCACCAGTCCCTCCAGCAGCAAAGCACCTTCACAACATGATGCTGCCACCCCCGTGCTTCAAGGTTGGGAGGACGTTTTTCGGCTTGCAAGCCTCCCCCTTTTTCCTCCAAACATAACGATGGTCATTATGGCCACACAGTTATATTTTTTGTTTCATCAGACCAGAGGACATTTCTACCAAAAGTACAATCTTTGTCCCCATGTGCAGTTGTAAACCGTAGTCTGTATTTCTTATGGCGGTTTTCAAATGTTTAGGGCTATATATCAATCTAGAACAGGATGATTTATTTTGGATGCAATTTGAATGGAATTGATGGAGAGAGAGAGAAGGACTGTGACAGAGAGCTCGTACGTGGACTGATTTAAAGCAACGATATTTGAGTGATAGACTGTTTTTAAACTCCTGCAGCTGCAATAAAATAAAATATATATATATTTACAATTAAAAAACAAGGTGACCCCTGACCCCCAGATGGATGATGGTAAATGAGACTCCATTCAGTCTCTATGTTACTGTAGCACTATGCTGCAGTAAATGTTTATTTCTTAATTGTTTTATTTCACCTTTATTTAACCAGGTAGGCTAGTTGAGAACACCTTTATTTAACCAGGTAGCCCAGTTGAGAACACCTTTATTTAACCAGGTAGCCCAGTTGAGAACACCTTTATTTAACCAGGTAGCCTAGTTGAGAACACCTTTATTTAACCAGGTAGGCCAGTTGAGAACAAGTTCTCATTTACAACAGCGACCTGGTCAAGATAAAGCAAAGCAGTTCGACACATACAACAACACAGAGTTACACATGGAGTAAAACAAACATAGTCAATAATACAGTAGAAAAAGTCTATATACAGTGTGTGCAAATGAGGTAGGATAAGAGAGGTCATGTAGGCCAACCTGTCATAACAAAACAAGTTCCCATGATGAGATGATACAGTAAATCTACCAGCATTGTGAGCTGAGATGGGCTGTCTGTTTGAGATGGGCTGTCAGTCTGTGATGGGCTGTCAGTCTGTGATGGGCTGTCAGTCTGTGATGGGCTGTCAGTCTGAGATGGGCTGTCTGTCTGAGATGGGCTGTCTGTCTGAGATGTCTGAGATGGGCTGTCTGTCTGAGACAGGCTGTCTGTCTGAGACGGGCTGTCAGTCCCCACCCTGAGCATTGATGATTCATTATGCAAATTCCGTAGAGAAGACAGATTGTCTTCTGTTCATATAAATAATTTATTATAATTGATTGGTTTCTCAGTAATTTAGGCAGAAAAAAGGGAGTGGTTTTGGGCGGTAAATACCGGTAATCGAGTTCCCGCCATTCAACCCTAGTCAGAGCAAACGTAGCTATATATATATGTAGCTATACAGCCATGTGTAATGAACACGATGGGAGACAGAGAGCTGGTTTCAAGAGCAGGGCGCAGCAGGTGTTTATTTGTAAAGGACCACAGGAGGAGGCAGGTAGCTGGGTCAAGGGGCAGGTAGCTGGGTCCAGGGACAGGCAGGAGGTCATACACAGGAGGAGGCAGGTAGCTGGGCCAAGGGGCAGGCAGAAGGTCATACACAGGAGGAGGCAGGTAGCTGGGTCCAGGAGGAGGCAGAAGGTCATACACAGGAGGAGGCAGGTAGCTGGGCCAAGGGGCAGGCAGAAGGTCATACACAGGAGGAGGCAGGTATCTGGGTCCAGGGGAGGCAGAAGGTCATACACAGGAGGAGGCAGGTAGCTGGGTCCAGGGGCAGGCAGGATACACAGGAGGAGGCAGGTATCTGGGTCCAGGGGCAGGCAGGAGGTCATACACAGGAGGAGGCAGGTATCTGGGTCCAGGGGCAGGCAGGAGGTCATACACAGGAGGAGGCAGGTATCTGGGCCAAGGGGCAGGCAGAAGGTCATACACAGGAGGAGGCAGGTATCTGGGTCCAGGGGCAGGCAGGAGGTCATACACAGGAGGAGGCAGGTAGCTGGGCCCAGGGACAGTGTAGAAGGTCATGCACTTGGGGTGGGGGTGGGACCAGCGCTCCGAATAGAAGTGTGTCACGAAACAAACATTACCTCACAATGGGGGGGGGGAACTAAATAGTGTGTGATAATGACATACAGGTGTGTGAACAGGTGATCAGAATTCAGGTGATTGAGGATTTGGAGAGTGAGCTGCGTTCAGGGGATCTACGTGTTTGAGTTGGAGGCAGACATTACAGTCTGGTACCAGTCCTGGTGTAGAACACCATGTTGTTTGTGCTATTTTCTAAATCAGAAAAGAACAGGCCAATCATGAACATGTCAGCTGAGCTAACTATATGAGGTAATGTAACATCTAAATAGGGTCCCCTGGAAACACTGACTAACACACTTCCTACCCTGTCAATAATTCCTGCCTGGTTTATTCATTCGTTGTCATGTCAAACAACAATGTTTTCAACTGTGAATTTAAATAATCATTCTATTTTCATGATTCCAACAATTCCCAATTATCTAGGCCTAAATGTTTTGCCCATATCACTTATCATGTACAGGTATGTGTTGCCACCCTAGGGTCATGAACTACTACCTGAACTACTAACTACTACTAACTACTACTACCTGAACTACTAACTACTACTAACTACTACTACCTGAACTACTAACTACTACTAACTACTACTAACTACTCATAAAACGTACCGAGAACTTGTATTATTCAAAAACATATTTTTTTTAAACGTAAAATCGTCAAAAGATATTGTGATATGATATATCACGATGTTATATATTTTGAAGTACTGTGTACACAGGTATGTTGCCTGTCAGAAGACTGGTGATTACATTTTAGTTATTGATCAGACACTCTTATCCAGAGCAACTATGGTTAAGTACCTTGCTCAAGGGCACATTGACATTTCTTTTCTTCACCTTGTTGGCTCGGGGATTCGAGCCAGCGACCATTAGGTTACTGGTCCATCGCTCTAACAGCTGGGTTACCTGCCACCCCATTATCGTTCCTTTGGGCTGTAAACTCCGGGTTCACTGCTGAAAAGGGCTCTCAAGCACTTGTTCTACTAACTAACCAATAATAAAGACACGATTAAAAGTCTGGAACAGACGCTGTCTGTCATGGCTGATTGTAAGGTGAGATGGTTAGCTACTAGAGAGATGATTAAAAGTCTGGAACAGACGCTGTTTGTCATGGCTGATTGTAAGGTGAGATGGTTAGCTACTAGAGAGATGATTAAAAGTCTGGAACAGACGCTGTTTGTCATGGCTGATTGTAAGGTGAGATGGTTAGCTACTAGAGAGATGATTAAAAGTCTGGAACAGACGCTGTTTGTCATGGCTGATTGTAAGGTGAGATGGTTAGCTACTATAGAGATGATTAAAAGTCTGGAACAGACGCTGTTTGTCATGGCTGATTGTAAGGTGAGACGGTTAGCTACTAGAGAGATGTAGGCTATGTGATGTCCCCTGCTGCTGCTGCTGGTTGGTTTATGTGTGTTACATGGAGACGAGGAAGAGAAGGAGAGGTCATTTGCTGCAATTGAAATACACTTCCACTTCTCAGATAGGAAGAAACCTCTGTACATTTCCTCTTTTTGCTCAGATAGAAGGGGTGCTCCTCTCCTCCTCTCCTTGGCTCTCCTCTCCTTGGCTCTCCTCTCCTTGGCTCTCCTCTCCTCTCCTTGGCTCTCCTCTCCTCTCCTTGGCTCTCCTCTCATCTCCTCGGCTCTCCTCTCATCTCCTCGGCTCTCCTATCATCTCCTCGGCTCTCCTCTCATCTCCTCGGCTCTCCTATCATCTCCTCGGCTCTCCTCTCATCTCCTCGGCTCTCCTCTCATCTCCTCGGCTCTCCTCTCATCTCCTCGGCTCTCCTCTCATCTCCTCGGCTCTCCTCTCATAACCTCGGCTCTCCTCCTCTCCTATCCTCGGCTCTCCTCTCATCTCCTCGGCTCTCCTCTCATCTCCTCGGCTCTCCTCTCATCTCCTCGGCTCTCCTCTCAACTCCTCGGCTCTCCTCCTCTCCTCGGCTCTCCTCTCCTCTCCTATCATCTCTCGGCTCTCCTATCATCTCCTCGGCTCTCCTCTCATCTCCTCGGCTCTCCTCTCATCTCCTCGGCTCTCCTCTCATCTCCTCGGCTCTCCTCTCATCTCCTCGGCTCTCCTCCTCTCCTCTCCTCGGCTCTCCTCTCCTCTCCTTGTCTCTCCTCGGCTCTGCTATCATCTCCTCGGCTCTCCTCTCCTCGGCTCTCATCTCCTCTCCTCGGCTCTCCTCTCCTCGGCTCTCCTCTCCTCTCCTCGGCTCTCCTGTCCTCTCCTTGGCTCTCCTCGGCTCTCATCTCCTCGGCTCTCCTCTCCTCGGCTCTCATCTCCTCTCCTCGGCTCTCCTCTCATCTCCTCTCCTCGGCTCTCCTCGGCTCTCCTATCATCTCCTCGGCTCTCCTCTCCTCGGCTCTCCTCTCATCTCCTCTCCTCGGCTCTCCTCTCATCTCCTCTCCTCGGCTCTCCTCTCATCTCCCTCTCCTCGGCTCTCCTCTCATCTCCTCTCCTTGGCTCTCCTCGGCTCTCCTATCATCTCCTCGGCTCTCCTCTCCACTCCTCTCCTCGGCTCTCCTCTCCTCTCCTTGGCTCTCCTCGGCTCTCCTATCATCTCCTCGGCTCTCCTCTCCTCGGCTCTCCTCTCATCTCCTCTCCTCGGCTCTCATCTCCTCTCCTCGGCTCTCCTCTCATCTCATTTCCTCTCGTTTCCTCTCCTCTCATTTCTTCTCGTCTCCTCTCCTCTCCTTTCCTCTCCTCTCATCTCCTCGGCTCTCCTCTCATCTCCTCGGCTCTCATCTCATCTCCTCGGCTCTCCTCTCATCTCCTCTCCTCGGCTCTCCTCTCATCTCATCTCCTCGGCTCTCCTCATCTCCTCGGCTCTCCTCTCCTCTCCTCGGCTCTCCTCTCCTCTCATCTCCTCGGCTCTCCTCTCATCTCCTTGGCTCTCCTCTCATCTCCTCTCCTCGGCTCTCCTCTCATCTCCTCTCCTCTCCTCTCATCTCCTCGGCTCTCCTCTCATCTCCTTGGCTCTCCTCTCATCTCCTTGGCTCTCATCTCCTCTCCTCGGCTCTCCTCTCATCTCATCTCCTCGGCTCTCCTCTCATCTCCTCTCCTCGGCTCTCCTCTCATCTCATCTCCTCGGCTCTCCTCTCCTCTCATCTCCTCCTCTCCTCTCCTCTCCTCGGCTCTCCTCTCCTCTCATCTCCTCGGCTCTCCTCTCATCTCCTCGGCTCTCCTCTCATCTCCTTGGCTCTCCTCTCATCTCCTCTCCTCTCCTCTCCTCCTCTCTCTCCTCTCCTCGGCTCTCCTCTCCTCTCCTCGGCTCTCCTATCATCTCCTCGGCTCTCCTCTCCTCGGCTCTCCTCTCATCTCCTCTCCTCGGCTCTCCTCTCATCTCCTCTCCTCGGCTCTCCTCTCATCTCCTCGGCTCTCCTCTCATCTCCTCTCCTCGGCTCTCCTCTCATCTCCTCTCCTTGGCTCTCCTCGGCTCTCATATCATCTCCTCGGCTCTCCTCTCCACTCCTCTCCTCGGCTCTCCTCTCCTCTCCTTGGCTCTCCTCGGCTCTCCTATCATCTCCTCGGCTCTCCTCTCATCTCCTCTCCTCTCCTCGGCTCTCCTCATCTCCTCTCCTCGGCTCTCATCTCTCTCCTCGGCTCTCCTCTCATCTCTTTCCTCTCCTCTCCTCTCTTTCTTCTCGTCTCCTCTCCTCTCCTTTCCTCTCCTCTCATCTCCTCGGCTCTCCTCTCATCTCCTCGGCTCTCCTCTCATCTCCTCGGCTCTCATCTCATCTCCTCGGCTCTCCTCCTCTCCTCTCCTCGGCTCTCCTCTCATCTCCTCCTCGGCTCTCCTCTCCTCATCTCTCGGCTCTCCTCTCATCTCCTCGGCTCTCCTCTCCTCGGCTCTCCTCTCCTCTCATCTCCTCGGCTCTCCTCTCATCTCCTTGGCTCTCCTCTCATCTCCTCTCTCATCTCCTCTCCTCGGCTCTCCTCTCATCTCATCTCCTCGGCTCTCCTCTCATCTCCTCTCCTCGGCTCTCCTCTCATCATCTCCTCGGCTCTCCTCTCATCTCCTCGGCTCTCCTCTCCTCTCCTCGGCTCTCCTCTCCTCTCATCTCCTCGGCTCTCCTCTCATCTCCTTGGCTCTCCTCTCATCTCCTTTGTCTCCTCTCACTCCTCTCCTTAGGCTGATCTCCTCGGCTCTCCTCTCAAACTGTCTCCTCTCATCTCCTGGCTCTGATCTCCTCTCCTCGGCTCTCCTCTCATCTCCTCTCCTCGGCTCTCCTCTCATCTCATCTCCTCGGCTCTCCTCTCATCTCCTCTCTCGGCTCTCCTGAATCTCCTCGGCTCTCCTCTCATCTCCTCGGCTCTCCTCTCCTGCTGGCTCTCCTCTCCTCTCATCTCCTCGGCTCTCTGTCCTCTCATCTCTGGCTCTCCTCTCATCTCCTTGGCTCCTCTCCTTCCTCTCCTATCCTAACTCTCCTCTCCTGATGTCACCTCTCCATCTTTCCTCCCTCTCCTCTCCTCTCCTCTCCTCTCCTCTCCTCTTAGGCTCGGCTCTCCTATCATCTCCTCGGCTCTCCTCTCCTCGGCTCTCCTCTATCTCCTCTCTGGCTCTCCTCTCATCTGGTCTCACATCTCCCTCCTCGGCTCTCCTCTCATCTCCTCTCCTTGGCTTCCTCAGCTCTCCTATCATCTCCTCGCTCTCCTCTCCACTCCTCTCCTCGGCTCTCCTCTCCTCTCCTTGGCTCTGTCGGCTCTCCTGTATCATCTCCTCGTTCTCCTCTCCTCGTCTCCTCTCATCTCCTCTCCTCTCCTCGGCTCTCCTCTCATCTCCTCTCCTCGCTCTCATCTCCTCTCCTCGGCTCTCCTCTCATCTCATTTCCTCTGTTTCCTCTCCTCTCATTTCTTCTGTCTCCTCTCCTCTCCTTTCATCCTCTCATCTCCTAATGGAAGAAGGCTCTCATCTCATCTCCTCGGCACACTCCTCGGCTCTCCTCTCATCTCCTCGGCTCTCCTCTCATCTCCTCTCCTCGGCTCTCCTCTCATCTCATCTCCTCAGCTCTCCTCTCATCTCCTCGGCTCTCCTCTCCTCGGCTCTCCTCTCCTCTCATCTCCTCGGCTCTCCTCTCATCTCCTTGGCTCTCCTCTCATCTCCTTGGCCTCTCTCCTCTCCTCGGCTCTCCTCTCATCTCATCTCCTCGGCTCTCCTCTCATCTCTCTCTCGGCTCTCCTCTCTCTCATCTCCTCTGTCTCCTCTCATCTCCTCGGCTCTCCTCTCTCTCTCCTCTGCTCTCCTCTCCTCTCATCTCCTCGGCTCTCCTCTCATCTCCTT
>NC_056454.1:22758890-22798890 GCF_018296145.1 Oncorhynchus tshawytscha | reverse complement strand
TGTGATAACTTCCTCTTGCGTCTTACGTATTTACGGAGATTAAAATAGCGATGCTTATCAACAGAACCACATTTTATAGATACTGACATAGCAATGCTGAATCTCAAATGAAGGCCGTTGAAATGTAGTGATGCCTACCGTACCATGATGGTTATCGTACCACGATGCCTGTCGTACCATGATGCCTATCGTACCATGCTGGCCACCGTACCATGATGTCTACCGTACCATGATGTCTACCGTACCATGATGCCTATCGTACCATGATGTCTACCGTACCATGATGCCCCCGTACCATGATCCCTACCGTACCATGATGCCTATCGTACCATGATGTCTATCGTACCATACTGGCCTCCGTACCATGATGCCTACCGTACCATGTTGCCCACCGTACCATGCTGGCCGCCGTACCATGATGCCTATTGTACCATGATGCCTATCGTACCATGATGCCTATCGTACAATGATGTCTATCGTACCATACTGGCTACCGTACCATGATGCCCACCGTACCATGATGTCTATCGTACCATGATGACCTCCGTACCTTGATCCCTACCATACCATGATGCCCACCGTACCATGATGCCTACCGTACCATGATGCCCACCGTACTATGATGCCTATCGTACCATGACCCCCTACCGTACCATGCTGGCTACCGTACCATGATGCCAACCGTACCATGATCCCTACCGTACCATGCTCCCTACCGTACCATGCTGCCAACCGTACCATGCTGGCGACCGTACCATGATGCCTATCGTACCATGATCCCTACCGTACCATGATGCCTACCTTACCATGATGCCTATCGTACCATGATCCCTACCGTACCATGATCAAATCAAATCAATCAAATCAAATTTTATTTGTCACATACACATGGTTAGCAGATGTTAATGCGAGTGTAGCGAAATGCTTGTGCTTCTAGTTCCGACAATGCAGTAATAACCAACAAGTAATCTAACTAACAATTCCAAAACTACTGTCTTATACACAGTGTAAGGGGATAAAGAATATGTACATAAGGATATATGAATGAGTGATGGTACAGAGCAGCATAGGCAAGATACAGTAGATGGTATCGAGTACAGTATATACATATGAGATGAGTATGTAAACAAAGTGGCATAGTTAAAGTGGCTAGTGATACATGTATTACATAAGTATGCAGTAGATGATATAGAGTACAGTATATACGTATACATATGAGATGAATAATGTAGGGTATGTAAACATTATATTAGGTAGCATTGTTTAAAGTGGCTAGTGATATATTTTACATAATTTCCCATCAATTCCCATTTGAATCTCAAATGAAGGCCGTTGAAATGTAGTGATCCCTACCGTACCATGATGGTTATCGTACCATGATCCCTACCATACCACGATGCCTACCGTACCATGATGCCTATCGTACCACGATGCCTATCGTACCATGCTGGCCACCGTACCATGATGTCCACCGTACCATGATGTCTACCGTACCATGATGGGTATCGTACCATGATCCCTACCATACCATGATGCCTACCGTACTATGATGTCTACCGTACCATGATGGTTATCGTACCATGATCCCTACCATACCATGATGCCTACCATACCACGATGCCTACCGTACCACGATGCCTATCGTACCACGATGCCTATCGTACCATGATGCCTATCGTACCATGCTGGCCACCGTACCATGATGGTTATCGTACCATGATCCCTACCATACCATGATCCCTACCGTACCACGATGCCTACCGTACCACGATACCTACCGTACCACGATGCCTATCGTACCACGATGCCTACCGTACCACGATGCCTATCGTACCACGATGCCTACCGTACCACGATGCCTACCGTACCACGATGCCTATCGTACCACGATGCCTATCGTACCATGCTGGCCACCGTACCATGATGTCTACCGTACCATGATGTCTACAGTACCATGATGCCTACCGTACCATGATGTCTACCGTACCATGCTGGCCACCGTACCATGATGCCTATCGTACCATGATGTCTACCGTACCATGATGCCTTCCTAGGTAGCATTGTTTAAAGTGGCTAGTGATATATTTTACATCATTTCCCATCAATTCCCATTATTAAAGTGGCTGGAGTTGAGTCAGTGTGTTGGCAGCAGCCACTCAATGTTAGTGGTGGCTGTTTAACAGTCTGATGGCCTTGAGATAGAAGCTGTTTTTCAGTCTCTCGGTCCCAGCTTTGATGCACCTGTACTGACCTCGCCTTCTGGATGATAGCAGGGTGAACAGGCAGTGGCTCGGGTGGTTGTTATCCTTGATGATCTTTATGGCCTTCTTGTAACATCGGGTGGTGTAGGTGTCCTGGAGGGCAGGTAGTTTGCCCCCGGTGATGCGTTGTGCAGACCTCACTAACCCCTGGAGAGCTTTACGGTTGTGGGTGGAGCAGTTGCCGTACCAGGCGGTGATACAGCCTGCCAGGATGCTCTCGATTGTGCATCTGTAGAAGTTTGTGAGTGCTTTTGGTGACAAGCCGAATTTCTTCAGCCTCCTGAGGTTGAAGAGGCGCTGCTGCGCCTTCTTCACGATGCTGTCTGTGTGAGTGGACCAATTCAGTTTGTCTGTGATGTGTATGCCGAGGAACTTGAAACTTACTACCCTCTCCACTACTGTTCCATCGATGTGGATAGGGGGGAGTTCCCTCTGCTGTTTCCTGAAGTCCACAATCATCTCCTTAGTTTTGTTGACGTTGAGTGTGAGGTTATTTTCCTGACACCACACTCCGAGGGCCCTCACCTCCTCCCTGTAGGCCGTCTCATCGTTGTTGGTAATCAAGCCTACCACTGTTGTGTCGTCCGCAAACTTGATGATTGAGTTGGAGGCGTGCGTGGCCACGCAGTCGTGGGTGAACAGTGAGTACAGGAGAGGGCTCAGAACGCACCCTTGTGGGGCCCCAGTGTTGAGGATCAGCGGGGTGGAGATCTTGTTGCCTACCCTCACCACCTGGGGGCGGCCCGTCAGGAAGTCCAGTACCCAGTTGCACAGGGCGGGGTCGAGACCCAGGGTCTCGAGCTTGATGACGAGCTTGGAGGGTACTATGGTGTTGAATGCCGAGCTGTAGTCGATGAACAGCATTCTCACATAGGTATTCCTCTTGTCCAGATGGGTTAGGGCAGTGTGCAGTGTGGTTGAGATTGCATCGTCTGTGGACCTATTTGGGCGGTAAGCAAATTGGAGTGGGTCTAGGGTGTCAGGTAGGGTGGAGGTGATATGGTCCTTGACTAGTCTCTCAAAGCACTTCATGATGACGGAAGTGAGTGCTACGGGGCGGTAGTCGTTTAGCTCAGTTACCTTAGCTTTCTTGGGAACAGGAACAATGGTGGTCATGATCAAACATGATCCCTACTGTACCATGATGCCTACCTTACCATGATGCCTATCGTACCATGATGCCTACCTTACCATGATGCCTATCGTACCATGATGTCTACCGTACCTTACCATAGCTGCATTACTTACATACAGTAGGATAGCAGTGATATAGTGCCATGTCTCTTATGTGTGTCTGTGAGTGTGTGTGTGTGTCCGTGTGTGTGTGTGTGTGTCTGTGAGTGTGTGTGTATGTGTATAAAGTAAGATGGTAGCTACTGGTATTAATAGCACTATGATAAATTACCTCCCTGAGTGGACTAGGTCTCTACCAAAACCTCTGGGCCCAAAGAAATACTAGTGTGTGTGTGTGTGTGTGTGTGTGTGTGTGTGTGTGTGTGTGTGTGTGTGCTGAGCTGCATGCTAGATCTATTTAAAACCACCACATGCCAGCTAAACACCCAATGCCTCTGTTACTGTGGCAACTAAGTACTTTCTTCATTTTGCTAGCGTTGCCCCTAACAACAATATCAGCGTGTTCTTATTTCAACAGTCTAACTGGCTGATTCCACTCAGTTTAGTTCATGAATCGTGACGGTGGATTCATCTCAGTTACATGATCTAGAAATGATCAAGATGGCCGCTGACATTGTTGTTAGGGGCAATGGAATTAAGACTGTAATGACTTCATCTGGAGATGCCTCCTGAAGCTTCTAGGCTTCTAGGGATGTGTAAACAGGGCTGAGAATCCCCAGGGATCTCATGATTCGATATTATCACGATACTGAGGTGCCGGTACGATATTATCACAATACTGAGGTGCCGATACGGTGTTATCGCGATGCTGAGGTGACGATACGGTATTATCGCGATGCTGAGGTGACGATACGGTATTATCACGATACTGAGGTGCCGATACGGTGTTATCGCGATGCTGAGGTGACGATACGGTATTATCGCGATGCTGAGGTGACGATACGGTATTATCACGATACTGAGGTGCCGATACGGTGTTATCGCGATGCTGAGGTGACGATACGGTATTATCGCGATGCTGAGGTGACGATACGGTATTATCGCGATGCTGAGGTGACGATACGGTATTATCGCGATGCTGAGGTGACGATACGGTATTATCGCGATGCTGAGGTGACGATACGGTATTATCGCGATGCTGAGGTGCTGACTCTATATGTATTGCGCATCGATACTGCGATTTTTATCGCGATTTGATGGTCCAAACATACAGTATTTATGTGGTAATGTCTGCTGCAGAGAAACAAGAGAGCGCATGGAAAGATTTGTTTGGATCAGTCATGGAAGTATTGTCTTTTTGGCGCAGGTTCAGCTCGGATTAGTTTAGCACTAGCTAACACTGCCTAGCAAAAAAAACAAAACAAGAAAACAATATTTTGACAAATCGATACTTGGAGCTAATTATTATTATTATAATTAATTAGTTTAAATCAGGTGTGTTTATGATGATGGTGGAAAAGGGAGACGACACTCTGTCCTCCGCGGACTGCCCATCCCTGGTTAGAGAGAAGTAACACTTGTCTAAACATTAGCTTTCAGCTGGAACAGGGTCATTAGTAGGTTTCAGTTGTAACAGGGTCATTAGTAGGTTTCTGATGTAACAGGGTCATTAGTAGGTTTCTGATGTAACAGGGTCATTAGTAGGTTTCACCTGTAACAGGGTCATTAGTAGGTTTCAGATGTAACAGGGTCATTAGTAGGTTTCAGTTGTAACAGGGTCATTAGTAGGTTTCAGTTGTAACAGGGTCATGAGTAGGTTTCAGCTGTAACAGGGTCATTAGTAGGTTTCAGCTATAACAGGGTCATTAGTAGGTTTCAGTTGTAACAGGGTCATTAGTAGGTTTCAGCTGTAACAGGGTCATTAGTAGGTTTCAGTTGTAACAGGGTCATTAGTAGGTTTCAGTTGTAAACGGGTCATTAGTAGGTTTCAGATGTAACAGGGTCATTAGTATGTTTCAGGTGTAACAGGGTCATTAGTAGGTTTCAGCTGTAACAGGATCATTAGTAGGTTTCAGTTGTAACAGGGTCATTAGTAGTTTTCAGTTGTAACAGGGTCATTAGTAGGTTTCAGCTGTAACAGGGTCATTAGTAGCAACAGGGTCATTAGTAGGTTTCAGCTATAACAGGGTCATTAGTAGGTTTCAGTTGTAACAGGGTCATTAGTAGGTTTCAGATGTAAACAGGTCATTAGTAGGTTTCAGATGTAACAGGGTCATTAGTATGTTTCAGGTGTAACAGGGTCATTAGTAGGTTTCAGTTGTAACATGGTCATTAGTAGGTTTCAGCTGTAACAGGGTCATTAGTAGGTTTCAGGTGTAACAGGGCCATTAGTAGGTTTCAGGTGTAACAGGGCCATTAGTAGGTTTCAGATGTAACAGGGTCATTAGTATGTTTCAGTTGTAAGAGGGTCATTAGTAGGTTTCATTTATAACAGGGTCATTAGTATGTTTCAGATGTAACAGGGCCATTAGTAGGTTTCAGTTGTAACAGGGCCATTAGCTTTAATCTGTAACAGGGTCATTAGTAGGTTTCATCTGTAACAGGGTCATTAGTAGGTTTCAGTTGTAACAGGGTCATTAGTAAGTTTCACTTGTAACAGGGTCATGAGTAGGTTTCATCTGTAACAGGGTCATTAGTAGGTTTCAGTTATAACAGGGTCATTAGTAGGTTTCAGTTGTAACAGGGTCATTAGGTTTCATCTGTAACAGGGTCATTAGTAGGTTTCAGTTGTAACAGGGTCATTAGTAGGTTTCAGTTGGAACAAGGTCATTAGGTTTCAGCTGTAACAGGGTCATTAGTAGGTTTCAGTTGGAACAAGGTCATTAGGTTTCAGGTGTAACAGGGTCATTAGTAGCGAAAGGGTCATTCGTAGGTTTCAGGTGTAACAGGGTCATTCGCAGGTTTCAGTTGTAACAGGGTCATTAGTAGGTTTCATCAGTAACAGGGTCATTAGTAGGTTTCAGTTGTAACAGGGTCATTAGTAAGTTTCACTTGTAACAGGGTCATGAGTAGGTTTCATCTGTAACAGGGTCATTAGTAGGTTTCACCTGTAACAGGGCCATTAGTAGGTTTCAGTTGTAACAGGGCCATTAGCTTTAATCTGTAACAGGGTCATTAGTAGGTTTCATCTGTGACAGGGTCATTAGTAGGTTTCAGTTGTAACAGGGTCATTAGTAAATTTCACTTGTAACAGGGTCATGAGTAGGTTTCATCTGTAACAGGGTCATTAGTAGGTTTCACCTGTAACAGGGTCATTAGTAGGTTTCAGTTGGAACAGGGTCATTAGTAGGTTTCATCTGTAACAGGGTCATTAGTAGGTTTCAGTTGTAACAGGGTCATTAGGTTTCATCAGTAACAGGGTCATTAGTAGGTTTCAGTTGTAACAGGGTCATTAGTAGGTTTCAGTTGTAACAGGGTCATTAGTAGGTTTCAGATGTAACAGGGCCATTAGTAGCAACAGGGTCATTAGTAGGTTTCAGGTGTAACAGGGTCATTAGTAGGTTTTAGTTGTAACAGGGTCATTAGTAGGTTTTAGTTGTAACAGGGTCATTAGTAGGTTTTAGTTGTAACAGGGTCATTAGTAGGTTTTAGTTGTAACAGGGTCATTAGTAGGTTTCAGCTGTAACATGGTCATTAGCAGGTTTCAGCTTTTTACCCCCAATCCATTACACTCCTGAACAGGTAACCATGGCTACCCAGACTATTTGCATTGTGTGCCCCCCCCAAACACTATTTTACGCTGCTACTCTCTGTTTATCATTATATGCATAGTCACTTTAACTATACATTCATGTACATACTACCTCAATTAGCCGACCAACCAGTGCTCCCGCACATTGGCTAACCGGGCTATCTGCATTGTATCTCACCCACCACCCGCCAACCCCTCTTTTACACTTCTGCTACTCTCTGTTCATCATATATGCATAGTCACTTTAACCACATGTACATACTACCTCAATCAGCCTGACTAACTGGTGTCTGTATATAGCCTTGCTACTCTTATTTTCAAATGTAATTTTACTGTTGTTTTATTTCTTTAATTATCTACACACACACACACACACACACACACACACATACTTTTTTTTCTCGCACTATCGGTTAGAGCCTGTAAGTAAGCATTTCACTGTAAGGTCTGTTATATTCGGTGCACGTGACAAATAAACTTTGGTTTGATAATAGGGTCATTAGTAGGTTTCAGTTGGAACAGGTCATTAGTAGGTTTCAGATGTAACAGGGTCATTAGTAGGTTTCAGCTGTAACAGGGCCATTAGTAGGTTTCATCTGTAACAGGGTCATTAGTAGGTTTCAGCTGTAACAGGGCCATTAGTAGGTTTAATCTGTAACAGGGTCATTAGTAGGTTTCAGGTGTAACAGGGCCATTAGTAGGTTTCAGGTGTAACAGGGCCATTAGTAGGTTTCAGATGTAACAGGGTCATTAGTAGGTTTCAGCTGTAACAGGGTCATTAGTAGCAACAGGGTCATTAGTAGGTTTCAGCTATAACAGGGCCATTAGTAGGTTTCAGCTATAACAGGGCCATTAGTAGGTTTCAGCTGTAACAGGGTCATTAGCAGGTTGCAGATGTAACAGGGCCATTAGTAGGTTTCAGTTGTAACAGGGCCATTAGCTTTAATCTGTAACAGGGTCATTCGTATGTTTCATCTGTAACAGGGTCATTAGTAGGTTTCACCTGTAACAGGGTCATTAGTAGGTTTCACATGTAACAGGGTCATTAGTAGGTTTCTGATGTAACAGGGTCATTAGTAGGTTTAATCTATAACAGGGCCATTAGTAGGTTTAATCTATAACAGGTCATTAGTAGGTTTCAGTTGTAACAGGGTCATTAGTAGGTTTCAGTTGTAACAGGGTCATTAGTAGGTTTCTGATGTAACAGGGTCATTAGTAGGTTTCAGCTGTAACAGGGTCATTAGTAGGTTTCAGCTGTAACAGGGTCATTAGTAGGTTTCAGCTGTAACAGGATCATTAGTAGGTTTCAGTTGTAACAGGGTCATTAGTAGGTTTCAGCTGTAACAGGGTCATTAGTAGTTTCAGCTATAACAGGGTCATTAGTAGGTTTCAGTTGTAACAGGGTCATTAGGTTTCATCTGTAACAGGGTCATTAGTAGGTTTCACCTGTAACAGGGTCATTAGTAGGTTTCAGTTGTAACAGGGTCATTAGTAGGTTTCAGTTGGAACAAGGTCATTAGGTTTCAGCTGTAACAGGGTCATTAGTAGGTTTCAGTTGGAACAAGGTCATTAGGTTTCAGGTGTAACAGGGTCATTCATAGGTTTCAGGTGTAACAGGGTCATTCATAGGTTTCAGTTGTAACAGGGTCATTAGTAGGTTTCAGTTGTAACAGGGTCATTAGTAGGTTTCATCAGTAACAGGGTCATTAGTAGGTTTCAGATGTAACAGGGCCATTAGTAGGTTTCAGTTGTAACAGGGCCATTAGCTTTAATCTGTAACAGGGTCATTAGTAGGTTTCATCTGTAACAGGGTCATTAGTAGGTTTCAGTTGTAACAGGGTCATTAGTAAGTTTCACTTGTAACAGGGTCATGAGTAGGTTTCATCTGTAACAGGGTCATTAGTAGGTTTCACCTGTAACAGGGTCATTAGTAGGTTTCAGTTGGAACAGGGTCATTAGTAGGTTTCATCTGTAACAGGGTCATTAGTAGGTTTCAGTTGTAACAGGGTCATTAGGTTTCATCTGTAACAGGGTCATTAGTAGGTTTCACCTGTAACAGGGTCATTAGTAGGTTTCAGTTGTAACAGGGTCATTAGTAGGTTTCAGTTGGAACAAGGTCATTAGGTTTCAGCTGTAACAGGGTCATTAGTAGGTTTCAGTTGGAACAAGGTCATTAGGTTTCAGGTGTAACAGGGTCATTAGTAGGTTTCAGGTGTAACAGGGTCATTCGTAGGTTTCAGTTGTAACAGGGTCATTAGTAGGTTTCAGTTGTAACAGGGTCATTAGTAGGTTTCATCAGTAACAGGGTCATTAGTAGGTTTCAGATGTAACAGGGCCATTAGTAGGTTTCAGTTGTAACAGGGCCATTAGCTTTAATCTGTAACAGGGTCATTAGTAGGTTTCATCTGTAACAGGGTCATTAGTAGGTTTCAGTTGTAACAGGGTCATTAGTAAGTTTCACTTGTAACAGGGTCATGAGTAGGTTTCATCTGTAACAGGGTCATTAGTAGGTTTCAGTTATAACAGGGTCATTAGTAGGTTTCAGTTGTAACAGGGTCATTAGGTTTCATCTGTAACAGGGTCATTAGTAGGTTTCAGTTGTAACAGGGTCATTAGTAGGTTTCAGTTGGAACAAGGTCATTAGGTTTCAGCTGTAACAGGGTCATTAGTAGGTTTCAGTTGGAACAAGGTCATTAGGTTTCAGGTGTAACAGGGTCATTAGTAGCGAAAGGGTCATTCGTAGGTTTCAGGTGTAACAGGGTCATTCGCAGGTTTCAGTTGTAACAGGGTCATTAGTAGGTTTCATCAGTAACAGGGTCATTAGTAGGTTTCAGATGTAACAGGGCCATTAGTAGGTTTCAGTTGTAACAGGGCCATTAGCTTTAATCTGTAACAGGGTCATTAGTAGGTTTCATCTGTGACAGGGTCATTAGTAGGTTTCAGTTGTAACAGGGTCATTAGTAAGTTTCACTTGTAACAGGGTCATGAGTAGGTTTCATCTGTAACAGGGTCATTAGTAGGTTTCACCTGTAACAGGGTCATTAGTAGGTTTCAGTTGGAACAGGGTCATTAGTAGGTTTCATCTGTAACAGGGTCATTAGTAGGTTTCAGTTGTAACAGGGTCATTAGGTTTCATCAGTAACAGGGTCATTAGTAGGTTTCAGTTGTAACAGGGTCATTAGTAGGTTTCAGTTGTAACAGGGTCATTAGTAGGTTTCAGATGTAACAGGGCCATTAGTAGCAACAGGGTCATTAGTAGGTTTCAGGTGTAACAGGGTCATTAGTAGGTTTTAGTTGTAACAGGGTCATTAGTAGGTTTTAGTTGTAACAGGGTCATTAGTAGGTTTTAGTTGTAACAGGGTCATTAGTAGGTTTTAGTTGTAACAGGGTCATTAGTAGGTTTCAGCTGTAACATGGTCATTAGCAGGTTTCAGCTTTTTACCCCCAATCCATTACACTCCTGAACAGGTAACCATGGCTACCCAGACTATTTGCATTGTGTGCCCCCAAACACTATTTTACGCTGCTACTCTCTGTTTATCATTATATGCATAGTCACTTTAACTATACATTCATGTACATACTACCTCAATTAGCCGACCAACCAGTGCTCCCGCACATTGGCTAACCGGGCTATCTGCATTGTATCTCACCCACCACCCGCCAACCCCTCTTTTACACTTCTGCTACTCTCTGTTCATCATATATGCATAGTAGCTTTAACCACATGTACATACTACCTCAATCAGCCTGACTAACTGGTGTCTGTATATAGCCTTGCTACTCTTATTTTCAAATGTAATTTTACTGTTGTTTTATTTCTTTAATTATCTACACACACACACACACACACACACACACACATACTTTTTTTTCTCGCACTATCGGTTAGAGCCTGTAAGTAAGCATTTCACTGTAAGGTCTGTTATATTCGGTGCACGTGACAAATAAACTTTGGTTTGATAATAGGGTCATTAGTAGGTTTCAGTTGGAACAGGTCATTAGTAGGTTTCAGATGTAACAGGGTCATTAGTAGGTTTCAGCTGTAACAGGGCCATTAGTAGGTTTCATCTGTAACAGGGTCATTAGTAGGTTTCAGCTGTAACAGGGCCATTAGTAGGTTTAATCTGTAACAGGGTCATTAGTAGGTTTCAGGTGTAACAGGGCCATTAGTAGGTTTCAGGTGTAACAGGGCCATTAGTAGGTTTCAGATGTAACAGGGTCATTAGTAGGTTTCAGCTGTAACAGGGTCATTAGTAGCAACAGGGTCATTAGTAGGTTTCAGCTATAACAGGGCCATTAGTAGGTTTCAGCTATAACAGGGCCATTAGTAGGTTTCAGCTGTAACAGGGTCATTAGTAGGTTTCAGATGTAACAGGGCCATTAGTAGGTTTCAGTTGTAACAGGGCCATTAGCTTTAATCTGTAACAGGGTCATTAGTATGTTTCATCTGTAACAGGGTCATTTGTAGGTTTCAGTTGTAACAGGGTCATTAGTAGGTTTCAGCTGTAACATGGTCATTAGTAGGTTTCAGTTGTAACAGGGTCATGAGTAGGTTTGTTCTATAACAGGGTCATTAGTAGGTTTAATCTATAACAGGGTCATTAGTATGTTTCAGTTGTAACAGGGTCATTAGTAGGTTTCAGTTGCAACAGGGTCATTCGTAGGTTTCAGATGTAACAGGGTCATTAGTAGGTTTCAGTTGTAACAGTGTCATTAGTAGGTTTCAGCTGTAACATGGTCATTAGTAGGTTTATTCTATAACAGGGTCATTAGTATGTTTCAGTTGCAACAGGGTCATTAGTAGGTTTCAGTTGTGACAGGGTCATTAGTAGGTTTCAGTTGTAACAGGGTCAATAGTAGGTTTCAGTTGTAACAGGGTCATTAGTAGGTTTCAGTTGTAACAGGGTCATTAGTAGGTTTCAGGTGTAACAGGGTCATTCGTAGGTTTCAGTTGTAACAGGGTCATTAGTAGGTTTCAGTTGTAACAGGGTCATTAGTAGGTTTCATCAGTAACAGGGTCATTAGTAGGTTTCAGATGTAACAGGGCCATTAGTAGGTTTCAGTTGTAACAGGGCCATTAGCTTTAATCTGTAACAGGGTCATTAGTAGGTTTCATCTGTAACAGGGTCATTAGTAGGTTTCAGTTGTAACAGGGTCATTAGTAAGTTTCACTTGTAACAGGGTCATGAGTAGGTTTCATCTGTAACAGGGTCATTAGTAGGTTTCAGTTATAACAGGGTCATTAGTAGGTTTCAGTTGTAACAGGGTCATTAGGTTTCATCTGTAACAGGGTCATTAGTAGGTTTCAGTTGTAACAGGGTCATTAGTAGGTTTCAGTTGGAACAAGGTCATTAGGTTTCAGCTGTAACAGGGTCATTAGTAGGTTTCAGTTGGAACAAGGTCATTAGGTTTCAGGTGTAACAGGGTCATTAGTAGCGAAAGGGTCATTCGTAGGTTTCAGGTGTAACAGGGTCATTCGCAGGTTTCAGTTGTAACAGGGTCATTAGTAGGTTTCATCAGTAACAGGGTCATTAGTAGGTTTCAGATGTAACAGGGCCATTAGTAGGTTTCAGTTGTAACAGGGCCATTAGCTTTAATCTGTAACAGGGTCATTAGTAGGTTTCATCTGTGACAGGGTCATTAGTAGG
Source organism: Oncorhynchus tshawytscha (assembly GCF_018296145.1). Classification (NCBI taxonomy): domain Eukaryota; kingdom Metazoa; phylum Chordata; class Actinopteri; order Salmoniformes; family Salmonidae; genus Oncorhynchus; species Oncorhynchus tshawytscha. The sequence goes on along the minus strand of NC_056454.1, from coordinate 22,786,153 downwards.
TTTCAGTTGTAACAGGGTCATTAGTAAGTTTCACTTGTAACAGGGTCATGAGTAGGTTTCATCTGTAACAGGGTCATTAGTAGGTTTCACCTGTAACAGGGTCATTAGTAGGTTTCAGTTGGAACAGGGTCATTAGTAGGTTTCATCTGTAACAGGGTCATTAGTAGGTTTCAGTTGTAACAGGGTCATTAGGTTTCATCAGTAACAGGGTCATTAGTAGGTTTCAGTTGTAACAGGGTCATTAGTAGGTTTCAGTTGTAACAGGGTCATTAGTAGGTTTCAGATGTAACAGGGCCATTAGTAGCAACAGGGTCATTAGTAGGTTTCAGGTGTAACAGGGTCATTAGTAGGTTTTAGTTGTAACAGGGTCATTAGTAGGTTTTAGTTGTAACAGGGTCATTAGTAGGTTTTAGTTGTAACAGGGTCATTAGTAGGTTTCAGCTGTAACATGGTCATTAGCAGGTTTCAGCTTTTTACCCCCAATCCATTACACTCCTGAACAGGTAACCATGGCTACCCAGACTATTTGCATTGTGTGCCCCCCAAACACTATTTTACGCTGCTACTCTCTGTTTATCATTATATGCATAGTCACTTTAACTATACATTCATGTACATACTACCTCAATTAGGGTGCTCCCGCATTGGCTAACCGGGCTATCTGCATTGTATCTCACCCACCACCCGCCAACCCCTTTTTACACTTCTGCTACTCTCTGTTCATCATATATGCATAGTCACTTTAACCACATGTACATACTACCTCAATCAGCCTGACTAACTGGTGTCTGTATATAGCCTTGCTACTCTTATTTTCAAATGTAATTTTACTGTTGTTTTATTTCTTTAATTATCTACACACACACACACACACACACACACACATACTTTTTTTTTTTCTCGCACTATCGGTTAGAGCCTGTAAGTAAGCATTTCACTGTAAGGTCTGTTATATTCGGTGCACGTGACAAATAAACTTTGGTTTGATAATAGGGTCATTAGTAGGTTTCAGTTGGAACAGGTCATTAGTAGGTTTCAGATGTAACAGGGTCATTAGTAGGTTTCAGCTGTAACAGGGCCATTAGTAGGTTTCATCTGTAACAGGGTCATTAGTAGGTTTCAGCTGTAACAGGGCCATTAGTAGGTTTCAGGTGTAACAGGGTCATTAGTAGGTTTCAGGTGTAACAGGGCCATTAGTAGGTTTCAGATGTAACAGGGTCATTAGTAGGTTTCAGCTGTAACAGGGTCATTAGTAGCAACAGGGTCATTAGTAGGTTTCAGCTATAACAGGGCCATTAGTAGGTTTCAGCTATAACAGGGCCATTAGTAGGTTTCAGCTGTAACAGGGTCATTAGTAGGTTGCAGATGTAACAGGGCCATTAGTAGGTTTCAGTTGTAACAGGGCCATTAGCTTTAATCTGTAACAGGGTCATTAGTAGGTTTCATCTGTAACAGGGTCATTAGTAGGTTTCACCTGTAACAGGGTCATTAGTAGGTTTCACATGTAACAGGGTCATTAGTAGGTTTCTGATGTAACAGGGTCATTAGTTTTAATCTATAACAGGGCCATTAGTAGGTTTAATCTATAACAGGTCATTAGTAGGTTTCAGTTGTAACAGGGTCATTAGTAGGTTTCAGTTGTAACAGGGTCATTAGTAGGTTTCTGATGTAACAGGGTCATTAGTAGGTTTCAGCTGTAACAGGGTCATTAGTAGGTTTCAGCTGTAACAGGATCATTAGTAGGTTTCAGCTGTAACAGGATCATTAGTAGGTTTCAGTTGTAACAGGGTCATTAGTAGGTTTCAGCTGTAACAGGGTCATTAGTAGGTTTCAGCTATAACAGGGTCATTAGTAGGTTTCAGTTGTAACAGGGTCATTAGGTTTCATCTGTAACAGGGTCATTAGTAGGTTTCACCTGTAACAGGGTCATTAGTAGGTTTCAGTTGTAACAGGGTCATTAGTAGGTTTCAGTTGGAACAAGGTCATTAGGTTTCAGCTGTAACAGGGTCATTAGTAGGTTTCAGTTGGAACAAGGTCATTAGGTTTCAGGTAACAGGGTCATTCATAGGTTTCAGGTGTAACAGGGTCATTCATAGGTTTCAGTTGTAACAGGGTCATTAGTAGGTTTCAGTTGTAACAGGGTCATTAGTAGGTTTCATCAGTAACAGGGTCATTAGTAGGTTTCAGATGTAACAGGGCCATTAGTAGGTTTCAGTTGTAACAGGGCCATTAGCTTTAATCTGTAACAGGGTCATTAGTAGGTTTCATCTGTAACAGGGTCATTAGTAGGTTTCAGTTGTAACAGGGTCATTAGTAAGTTTCACTTGTAACAGGGTCATGAGTAGGTTTCATCTGTAACAGGGTCATTAGTAGGTTTCACCTGTAACAGGGTCATTAGTAGGTTTCAGTTGGAACAGGGTCATTAGTAGGTTTCATCTGTAACAGGGTCATTAGTAGGTTTCAGTTGTAACAGGGTCATTAGGTTTCATCTGTAACAGGGTCATTAGTAGGTTTCACCTGTAACAGGGTCATTAGTAGGTTTCAGTTGTAACAGGGTCATTAGTAGGTTTCAGTTGGAACAAGGTCATTAGGTTTCAGCTGTAACAGGGTCATTAGTAGGTTTCAGTTGGAACAAGGTCATTAGGTTTCAGGTGTAACAGGGTCATTAGTAGGTTTCAGGTGTAACAGGGTCATTCGTAGGTTTCAGTTGTAACAGGGTCATTAGTAGGTTTCAGTTGTAACAGGGTCATTAGTAGGTTTCATCAGTAACAGGGTCATTAGTAGGTTTCAGATGTAACAGGGCCATTAGTAGGTTTCAGTTGTAACAGGGCCATTAGCTTTAATCTGTAACAGGGTCATTAGTAGGTTTCATCTGTAACAGGGTCATTAGTAGGTTTCAGTTTTAACAGGGTCATTAGTAAGTTTCACTTGTAACAGGGTCATGAGTAGGTTTCATCTGTAACAGGGTCATTAGTAGGTTTCACCTGTAACAGGGTCATTAGTAGGTTTCAGTTGGAACAGGGTCATTAGTAGGTTTCATCTGTAACAGGGTCATTAGTAGGTTTCAGTTGTAACAGGGTCATTAGGTTTCATCTGTAACAGGGTCATTAGTAGGTTTCACCTGTAACAGGGTCATTAGTAGGTTTCAGTTGTAACAGGGTCATTAGTAGGTTTCAGTTGGAACAAGGTCATTAGGTTTCAGCTGTAACAGGGTCATTAGTAGGTTTCAGTTGGAACAAGGTCATTAGGTTTCAGGTGTAACAGGGTCATTAGTAGGTTTCAGTTGTAACAGGGTCATTAGTAGGTTTCAGTTGTAACAGGGTCATTAGTAGGTTTCAGTTGTAACAGGGTCATTAGTAGGTTTCAGTTGTAACAGGGTCATTAGTAGGTTTCAGATGTAACAGGGCCATTAGTAGCAACAGGGTCATTAGTAGGTTTCAGGTGTAACAGGGTCATTAGTAGGTTTTAGTTGTAACAGGGTCATTAGTAGGTTTTAGTTGTAACAGGGTCATTAGTAGGTTTTAGTTGTAACAGGGTCATTAGTAGGTTTTAGTTGTAACAGGGTCATTAGTAGGTTTCAGCTGTAACAGGGTCATTAGTAGGTTTAATCTGTATCGGGGACATTAGTAGGTTTCAGCTGTAACAGGGTCATTAGTAGGTTTAATCTGTAACAGGATCATTAGTAGGTTTCAGTTGTAACAGGGTCATTAGTAGGTTTCAGTTGTAACTGGTTCAATAGTAGGTTTCAGCTGTAACAGGGTCATTTGTAGGTTTCAGATGTAACAGGGTCATTAGTAGGTTTCAGATGTAACAGGGTCATTAGTAGGTTTCAGGTGTAACAGGGTCATTAGTAGGTTTCAGAACAGGGTCATAAATAGGTTTCAGTTGTAACAGGGTCATTAGTAGGTTTCAGCTGTAACATGGTCATTAGTAGGTTTCAGTTGTAACTGGGTCATTAGTATTTTACAGTTGTAACAGGGTCATTAGTAGGTTTCTGATGTAACAGGGTCATTAGTAGGTTTTAGTTGTAACAGGGTCATTAGTAGGTTTCAGCTGTAACAGGGTCATTAGTAGCGACAGGGTCATTAGTAGGTTTCATCTGTAACAGGGTCATTAGTAGGTTTCAGATGTAATAGGATCATTAGTAGGTTTCAGCTATAACAGGGTCATTAGTAGGTTTCAGCTATAACAGGGTCATTAGTAGGTTTCAGTTATAACAGGGTCATTAGTAGGTTTAAGTTGTAACAGGGTCATTAGTAGGTTTCAGTTGTAACAGGGTCATTAGTAGGTTTCAGCTGTAACAGGGTCATTAGTAGGTTTCAGTTGTAACAGGGTCATTAGTAGGTTTCAGTTGTAACAGGGTCATTAGTAGGTTTCAGTTGTAACAGGGTCATTAGTAGGTTTCAGCTGTAACAGGGTCATTAGTAGGTTTCAGTTGTAACAGGGTCATTAGTAGGTTTCAGTTGTAACAGGGTCATTAGTAGGTTTCAGTTGTAACAGGGTCATTAGTAGGTTTCAGTTGTAACAGGGTCATTAGTAGGTTTCAGCTGTAACAGGGTCATTAGTAGGGTCATTAATAGGTTTCAGTTGTAACAGGGTCATTAGTAGGTTTCAGCTGTAACAGGGTCATTAGTAGGTTTCAGTTGTAACAGGGTCATTAGTAGGTTTCAGTTGTAACAGGGTCATTAGTAGGTTTCAGTTGTAACAGGGTCATTAGTAGGTTTCAGTTGTAACAGGGTCATTAGTAGGTTTCAGGTGTAACAGGGTCATTAGTAGCGACAGGGTCATAAATAGGTTTCAGTTGTAACAGGGTCATTAGTAGGTTTAATCTGTATCGGGGACATTAGTAGGTTTAATCTGTATCGGGGACATTAGTAGGTTTAATCTGTAACAGGGTCATTAGTAGGTTTCAGCTGTATCGGGGTCATTAGTAGGTTTCAGTTGTAACAGGGTCATTAGTAGGTTTCAGATGTAACATGGTCATTAGTAGGTTTAATCTATAACAGGGTCATTAGTAGGTTTAATCTATAACCGGGTAATTAGTAGGTTTAATCTGTAACAGGGTCATTAGTAGGTTTCAGATGTAACAGGGTCATTAGTAGGTTTATTCTATAACAGGGTCATTAGTAGGTTTCAGATGTAACAGGGTCATTAGTAGGTTTATTCTATAACAGGGTCATTAGTAGGTTTCAGATGTAACAGGGTCATTAGTAGGTTTCAGTTGTAACAGGGTCATTAGTATTTCTATTCTATAACAGGGTCATTAGTAGGTTTAATCTGTAACAGGATCATTCGTAGGTTTCAGTTGTAACAGGGTCATTAGTAAGTTTCAGTTGTAACAGGATCATTAGTAGGTTTCAGTTGTAACAGGGTCATTAGTAGGTTTCAGATGTAACAGGGTCATTAGGTGGTTTCAGGTGTAACAGGGTCATTAGTAGCGACAGGGTCATAAATAGGTTTCAGTTGTAACAGGGTCATTAGTAGGTTTCAGCTTTAACATGGTCATTAGTAGGTTTATTCTATAACAGGGTCATTAGTAGGTTTAATCTATAACAGGGTCATTAGTAGGTTTAATCTGTAACAGGGTCATTAGTAGTTTTCAGTTGTAACAGGGTCATTAGTAGGTTTCAGTTGTAACAGGGTCATTAGTAGTTTTCAGGTAACAGGGTCATTAGTAGGTTTCAGATGTAACAGGGTCATTCGTAGGTTTCAGCTGTAACAGGGTCATTAGTAGCGACAGGGTCATTAGTAGGTTTCATCTGTAACAGGGTCATTAGTAGGTTTCAGATGTAACAGGGTCATTAGTAGGTTTCATCAGTAACATGGTCATTAGTAGGTTTCAGATGTAACAGGGCCATTAGTAGCAACAGGGTCATTAGTAGGTTTCAGGTGTAACAGGGTCATTAGTAGGTTTTAGTTGTAACAGGGTCATTAGTAAGTTTTAGTTGTAACAGGGTCATTAGTAGGTTTCAGTTGTAACAGGGTCATTAGGTTTCAGTTGTAACATGGTCATTGGGAGCGACATGGTCATTAGTAGGTTTTAGTTGTAACAGGGTCATTAGTAGGTTTTAGTTGTAACAGGGTCATTAGTAGGTTTTAGTTGTAACAGGGTCATTAGTAGGTTTCAGCTGTAACAGGGTCATTAGTAGGTTTCAGTTTTAACAGGGTCATTAGTAGGTGTAATCTATAACAGGGTCATTAGTAGGTTTCATCTGTAACAGGTCATTAGTAGGTTTCAGTTTTAACAGGGTCATTAGGAGGTTTAATCTATAACAGGTCATTAGTAGGTTTCACCTGTAACTGGGTCATTAGTAGGTTTCAGTTGTAACAGGGTCATTAGTAGGTTTAATCTGTAACAGGATCATTAGTAGGTTTAATCTGTATCGGGGACATTAGTAGGTTTAATCTGTAACTGGGTCATTAGTAGGTTTCAGTTGTAACTGGTTCAATAGTAGGTTTCAGCTGTAACAGGGTCATTTGTAGGTTTCAGATGTAACAGGGTCATTAGTAGGTTTCAGATGTAACAGGGTCATTAGGTGGTTTCAGGTGTAACAGGATCATTAGTAGCGACAGGGTCATAAATAGGTTTCAGTTGTAACAGGGTCATTAGTAGGTTTCAGCTGTAACATGGTCATTAGTAGGTTTTAGTTGTAACAGGGTCATTAGTATTTTACAGTTGTAACAGGGTCATTAGTAGGTTTCTGATGTAACAGGGTCATTAGTAGGTTTTAGTTGTAACAGGGTCATTCGTAGGTTTCAGCTGTAACAGGGTCATTAGTAGCGACAGGGTCATTAGTAGGTTTCAGCTGTAACAGGGTCATTAGTAGGTTTCATCTGTAACAGGGTCATTAGTAGGTTTCAGATGTAATAGGATCATTAGTAGGTTTCAGTTGTAACAGGGTCATTAGTAGGTTTCAGCTATAACAGGGTCATTAGTAGGTTTCAGTTGTAACAGGGTCATTAGTAGGTTTCAGTTGTAACAGGGTCATTAGTAGGTTTCAGTTGTAACAGGGTCATTAGTAGGTTTCTGATGTAACAGGGTCATTAGTAGGTTTTAGTTGTAACAGGGTCATTAGTAGGTTTTAGTTGTAACAGGGTCATTAGTAGGTTTCAGCTATAACAGGGTCATTAGTAGGTTTAATCTGTAACAGGATCATTCGTAGGTTTCAGTTGTAACAGGGTCATTAGTAGGTTTAATCTATAACAGGGTCATTAACAGGTTTCAGCTGTAACAGGGTCATTAGTAGGTTTCAGCTATAACAGGGTCATTAGTAGGTTTCAGCTATAACAGGGTCATTAGTAGGTTTAATCTGTAACAGGATCATTCGTAGGTTTCAGTTGTAACAGGGTCATTAGTAGGTTTCAGTTGTAACAGGATCATTAGTAGGTTTCAGTTGTAACAGGGTCATTAGTAGGTTTCAGATGTAACAGGGTCATTAGGTGGTTTCAGGTGTAACAGGGTCATTAGTAGCGACAGGGTCATAAATAGGTTTCAGTTGTAACAGGGTCATTAGTAGGTTTCAGCTTTAACATGGTCATTAGTAGGTTTATTCTATAACAGGGTCATTAGTAGATTTAATCTATAACAGGGTCATTAGTAGGTTTAATCTATAACAGGGTCATTAGTAGGTTTAATCTGTAACAGGGTCATTAGTAGGTTTCAGTTGTAACAGGGTCATTAGTAGGTTTCAGTTGTAACAGGGTCATTAGTAGGTTTCAGTTGTAACAGGATCATTAGTAGCGACATGGTCATTAGTAGGTTTCAGTTGTAACAGGGTCATTAGTAGGTTTCAGTTGTAACAGGGTCATTAGTAGGTTTCAGCTATAACAGGGTCATTAGTAGGTTTCAGTTATAACAGGGTCATTAGTAGGTTTCAGTTGTAACAGGGTCATTAGTAGGTTTCAGTTGTAACAGGGTCATTAGTAGGTTTCAGCTATAACAGCGTCATTAGATTTCAGTTATAACAGGGTCATTAGTAGGTTTCAGTTGTAACAGGGTCATTAGTAGGTTTCAGGTGTAACAGGGTCATTAGTAGCGACAGGGTCATTAGTAGGTTTCAGTTGTAACAGGGTCATTAGTAGGTTTCAGTTGTAACAGGGTCATTAGTAGGTTTCAGTTGTAACAGGGTCATTAGTAGGTTTCAGGTGTAACAGGGTCATTAGTAGCGACAGGGTCATAAATAGGTTTCAGTTGTAACAGGGTCATTAGTAGGTTTAATCTATAACAGGGTCATTAGTAGGTTTAATCTGTAACCGGGTCATTAGTAGGTTTAATCTGTAACAGGGTCATTAGTAGGTTTCAGATGTAACAGGGTCATTAGTAGGTTTCAGTTGTAACAGGGTCATTAGTAGGTTTCAGATGTAACATGGTCATTAGTAGGTTTAATCTATAACAGGGTCATTAGTAGGTTTAATCTATAACCAGGTAATTAGTAGGTTTAATCTGTAACAGGGTCATTAGTAGGTTTCAGATGTAACAGGGTCATTAGTAGGTTTATTCTATAACAGGGTCATTAGTAGGTTTCAGATGTAACAGGGTCATTAGTAGGTTTATTCTATAACAGGGTCATTAGTAGGTTTCAGATGTAACAGGGTCATTAGTAGGTTTCAGTTGTAACAGGGTCATTAGTATTTCTATTCTATAACAGGGTCATTAGTAGGTTTAATCTGTAACAGGATCATTCGTAGGTTTCAGTTGTAACAGGGTCATTAGTAAGTTTCAGTTGTAACAGGATCATTAGTAGGTTTCAGTTGTAACAGGGTCATTAGTAGGTTTCAGATGTAACAGGGTCATTAGGTGGTTTCAGGTGTAACAGGGTCATTAGTAGCGACAGGGTCATAAATAGGTTTCAGTTGTAACAGGGTCATTAGTAGGTTTCAGCTTTAACATGGTCATTAGTAGGTTTATTCTATAACAGGGTCATTAGTAGGTTTAATCTATAACAGGGTCATTAGTAGGTTTAATCTGTAACAGGGTCATTAGTAGTTTTCAGATGTAACAGGGTCATTAGTAGGTTTCAGATGTAACAGGGTCATTCGTAGGTTTCAGCTGTAACAGGGTCATTAGTAGCGACAGGGTCATTAGTAGGTTTCATCTGTAACAGGGTCATTAGTAGGTTTCAGATGTAACAGGGTCATTAGTAGGTTTCATCAGTAACATGGTCATTAGTAGGTTTCAGATGTAACAGGGTCATTAGTAGGGGTCATTAGTAGGTTTCAGGTGTAACAGGGTCATTAGTAGGTTTTAGTTGTAACAGGGTCATTAGTAAGTTTTAGTTGTAACAGGGTCATTAGTAGGTTTCAGTTGTAACAGGGTCATTAGGTTTCAGTTGTAACATGGTCATTGGGAGCGACATGGTCATTAGTAGGTTTTAGTTGTAACAGGGTCATTAGTAGGTTTTAGTTGTAACAGGGTCATTAGTAGGTTTCAGTTGTAACAGGGTCATTAGTAGGTTTCAGCTGTAACAGGGTCATTAGTAGGTTTCAGTTTTAACAGGGTCATTAGTAGGTGTATCTATAACAGGGTCATTAGTAGGTTTCATCTGTAACAGGTCATTAGTAGGTTTCAGTTTTAACAGGGTCATTAGGAGGTTTAATCTATAACAGGTCATTAGTAGGTTTCACCTGTAACTGGGTCATTAGTAGGTTTCAGTTGTAACAGGGTCATTAGTAGGTTTAATCTGTAACAGGATCATTAGTAGGTTTAATCTGTAACGGGGTCATTAGTAGGTTTCAGTTGTAACAGGGTCATTAGTAGGTTTCAGTTGTAACTGGTTCAATAGTAGGTTTCAGCTGTAACAGGGTCATTTGTAGGTTTCAGATGTAACAGGGTCATTAGTAGGTTTCAGATGTAACAGGGTCATTAGGTGGTTTCAGGTGTAACAGGGTCATTAGTAGCGACAGGGTCATAAATAGGTTTCAGTTGTAACAGGGTCATTAGTAGGTTTCAGCTGTAACATGGTCATTAGTAGGTTTCAGTTGTAACTGGGTCATTAGTATTTTACAGTTGTAAGGGTCATTAGTAGGTTTCTGATGTAACAGGGTCATTAGTAGGTTTTAGTTGTAACAGGGTCATTAGTAGGTTTTAGTTGTAACAGGGTCATTAGTAGGTTTCAGCTGTAACAGGGTCATTAGTAGCGACAGGGTCATTAGTAGGTTTCAGCTGTAACAGGGTCATTAGTAGGTTTCATCTGTAACAGGGTCATTAGTAGGTTTCAGATGTAATAGGGTCATTAGTAGGTTTCAGTTGTAACAGGGTCATTAGTAGGTTTCAGCTATAACAGGGTCATTAGTAGGTTTCAGTTGTAACAGGGTCATTAGTAGGTTTCAGTTGTAACAGGGTCATTAGTAGGTTTCAGTTGTAACAGGGTCATTAGTAGGTTTCTGATGTAACAGGGTCATTAGTAGGTTTTAGTTGTAACAGGGTCATTAGTAGGTTTTAGTTGTAACAGGGTCATTAGTAGGTTTCAGCTGTAACAGGGTCATTAGTAGGTTTAATCTGTAACAGGGTCATTCGTAGGTTTCAGTTGTAACAGGGTCATTAGTAGGTTTAATCTATAACAGGGTCATTAGTAGGTTTCAGCTGTAACAGGGTCATTAGTAGGTTTCAGCTATAACAGGGTCATTAGTAGGTTTCAGCTATAACAGGGTCATTAGTAGGTTTAATCTGTAACAGGGTCATTAGTAGGTTTCAGTTGTAACAGGGTCATTAGTAGGTTTCAGATGTAACAGGGTCATTAGTAGGTTTCAGTTGTAACAGGGTCATTAGTAGGTTTCAGATGTAACAGGGTCATTAGGTGGTTTCAGGTGTAACAGGGTCATTAGTAGGACAGGGTCATTAATAGGTTTCAGTTGTAACAGGGTCATTAGTAGGTTTCAGCTTTAACATGGTCATTAGTAGGTTTATTCTATAACAGGGTCATTAGTAGGTTTAATCTATAACAGGGTCATTAGTAGGTTTAATCTATAACAGGGTCATTAGTAGGTTTAATCTGTAACAGGGTCATTAGTAGGTTTCAGTTGTAACAGGGTCATTAGTAGGTTTCAGTTGTAACAGGGTCATTAGTAGGTTTCAGTTGTAACAGGGTCATTAGTAGCGACAGGGTCATTAGTAGGTTTCAGTTGTAACAGGGTCATTAGTAGGTTTCAGTTGTAACAGGGTCATTAGTAGGTTTCAGCTATAACAGGGTCATTAGTAGGTTTCAGTTATAACAGGGTCATTAGTAGGTTTCAGTTGTAACAGGGTCATTAGTAGGTTTCAGTTGTAACAGGGTCATTAGTAGGTTTCAGCTGTAACAGCGTCATTAGATTTCAGTTATAACAGGGTCATTAGTAGGTTTCAGTTGTAACAGGGTCATTAGTAGGTTTCAGGTGTAACAGGGTCATTAGTAGGTTTAATCTGTAACAGGGTCATTAGTAGGTTTAATCTATAACAGGGTCATTAGTAGGTTTAATCTGTATCGGGGACATTAGTAGGTTTCAGTTGTACCAGGGTCATTAGTAGGTTTAATCTATAACAGGGTCATTAGTAGGTTTAATCTATAACAGGTCATTAGTAGGTTTCAGTTGTAACAGGGTCATTAGTAGGTTTCAGCTGTAACAGGGTCATTAGTAGGTTTCAGTTGTAACAGGGTCATTAGTAGGTTTCAGTTGTAACAGGGTCATTAGTATTTTACAGTTGTAACAGGGTCATTAGTAGGTTTCTGATGTAACAGGGTCATTAGTAGGTTTTAGTTGTAACAGGGTCATTAGTAGGTTTTAGTTGTAACAGGGTCATTCGTAGGTTTCAGCTGTAACAGGGTCATTAGTAGCGACAGGGTCATTAGTAGGTTTCATCTGTAACAGGGTCATTAGTAGGTTTCAGATGTAATAGGATCATTAGTAGGTTTCAGTTGTAACAGGGTCATTAGTAGGTTTAATCTATAACAGGGTCATTAACAGGTTTCAGTTGTAACAGGGTCATTAGTAGGTTTCAGCTATAACAGGGTCATTAGTAGGTTTCAGTTATAACAGGGTCATTAGTAGGTTTCAGTTGTAACAGGGTCATTAGTAGGTTTCAGTTGTAACAGGGTCATTAGTAGGTTTCAGTTGTAACAGGGTCATTAGTAGGTTTCAGGTGTAACAGGGTCATTAGTAGGTTTCAGGGTCATAAATAAGTTGTAACAGGGTCATTAGTAGGTTTAATCTGTATCGGGGACATTAGTAGGTTTAATCTGTAACAGGGTCATTAGTAGGTTTCAGCTGTATGTAACAGGGTCATTAGTAGGTTTCAGTTGTAACAGGGTCATTAGTAGGTTTCAGATGTAACAGGGTCATTAGTAGGTTTAATCTATAACAGGGTCATTAGTAGGTTTAATCTATAACCGGGTAGTAGGTTTAATCTGTAACAGGGTCATTAGTAGGTTTCAGATGTAACAGGGTCATTAGTAGGTTTCAGTTGTAACAGTGTCATTAGTAGGTTTCAGCTGTAACATGGTCATTAGTAGGTTTATTCTATAACAGGGTCATTAGTATGTTTCAGTTGTAACAGGGTCATTAGTAGGTTTCAGATGTAACAGGGTCATTAGTAGGTTTCAGTTGTAACAGGGTCATTAGTAGGTTTCAGTTGTAACAGGGTCATTAGTAGGTTTCAGCCTCAACAGGGTCATTAGTAGATTTCAGCTGTAACAGGGTCATTAGTAGGTTTCAGCTTTAACATGGTCATTAGTAGGTTTAATCAGTAACAGGGTCATTAGTAGGTTTATTCTATAACAGGGTCATTAGTAGGTTTCAGTTGTAACATGGTCATTAGTAGGTTTATTCTATAACAGGGTCATTAGTAGGTTTAATCTGTAACAGGATCATTCGTAGGTTTCAGTTGTAACAGGGTCATTAGTAGGTTTCAGTTGTAACAGGATCATTAGTAGGTTTCAGTTGTAACAGGGTCATTAGTAGGTTTCAGATGTAACAGGGTCATTAGGTGGTTTCAGGTGTAACAGGGTCATTAGTAGCGACAGGGTCATAAATAGGTTTCAGTTGTAACAGGGTCATTAGTAGGTTTCAGCTTTAACATGGTCAACTATAACAGGGTCATTAGTAGGTTTAATCTATAACAGGGTCATTAGTAGGTTTAATCTATAACAGGGTCATTAGTAGGTTTAATCTGTAACAGGGTCATTAGTAGGTTTCAGTTGTAACAGGGTCATTAGTAGGTTTCAGTTGTAACAGGGTCATTAGTAGCGACAGGGTCATTAGTAGGTTTCAGTTGTAACAGGGTCATTAGTAGGTTTCAGTTGTAACAGGGTCATTAGTAGGTTTCAGCTATAACAGGGTCATTAGTAGGTTTCAGTTATAACAGGGTCATTAGTAGGTTTCAGTTGTAACAGGGTCATTAGTAGGTTTCAGTTGTAACAGGGTCATTAGTAGGTTTCAGCTGTAACAGCGTCATTAGATTTCAGTTATAACAGGGTCATTAGTAGGTTTCAGTTGTAACAGGGTCATTAGTAGGTTTCAGGTGTAACAGGGTCATTAGTAGCGACAGGGTCATTAGTAGGTTTCAGTTGTAACAGGGTCATTAGTAGGTTTAATCTATAACAGGGTCATTAGTAGGTTTAATCTGTATCGGGGACATTAGTAGGTTTCAGTTGTACCAGGGTCATTAGTAGGTTTAATCTGTAACAGGTCATTAGTAGGTTTCAGTTGTAACAGGGTAATTAGTAGGTTTCAGCTGTAACAGGGTCATTAGTAGGTTTCAGTTGTAACAGGGTCATTAGTAGGTTTCAGTTGTAACAGGGTCATTAGTATTTTACAGTTGTAACAGGGTCATTAGTAGGTTTCTGATGTAACAGGGTCATTAGTAGGTTTTAGTTGTAACAGGGTCATTAGTAGGTTTTAGTTGTAACAGGGTCATTAGTAGGTTTCAGTTGTAACAGGATCATTAGTAGGTTTCAGTTGTAACAGGGTCATTAGTAGGTTTCAGATGTAACAGGGTCATTAGGTCGTTTCAGGTGTAACAGGGTCATTAGTAGCGACAGGGTCATAAATAGGTTTCAGTTGTAACAGGGTCATTAGTAGGTTTCAGCTTTAACATGGTCAATTGTAGGTTTCTGATGTAACAGGGTCATTAGTAGGTTTTAGTTGTAACAGGGTCATTAGTAGGTTTTAGTTGTAACAGGGTCATTAGTAGGTTTCAGCTGTAACAGGGTCATTAGTAGCGACAGGGTCATTAGTAGGTTTCATCTGTAACAGGGTCATTAGTAGGTTTCAGTTGTAACAGGGTCATTAGTAGGTTTCAGCTGTAACAGGGTCATTAGTAGGTTTCAGTTGTAACAGGGTCATTAGTATTTTACAGTTGTAACAGGGTCATTAGTAGGTTTCAGATGTAACAGGGTCATTAGTAGGTTTTAGTTGTAACAGGGTCATTAGTAGGTTTTAGTTGTAACAGGGTCATTAGTAGGTTTCAGCTGTAACAGGGTCATTAGGTTTCAGCTGTAACAGGGTCATTAGTAGCGACAGGGTCATTAGTAGGTTTCATCTGTAACAGGGTCATTAGTAGGTTTCAGATGTAATAGGATCATTAGTAGGTTTCAGTTGTAACAGGGTCATTAGTAGGTTTAATCTATAACAGGGTCATTAACAGGTTTCAGCTGTAACAGGGTCATTAGTAGGTTTCAGCTATAACAGGGTCATTAGTAGGTTTCAGTTATAACAGGGTCATTAGTAGGTTTCAGTTGTAACAGGGTCATTAGTAGGTTTCAGTTGTAACAGGGTCATTAGTAGGTTTCAGTTGTAACAGGGTCATTAGTAGGTTTCAGTTGTAACAGGGTCATTAGTAGGTTTCAGTTGTAACAGGGTCATTAGTAGGTTTCAGTTGTAACAGGGTCATTAGTAGGTTTCAGGTGTAACAGGGTCATTAGTAGTGACAGGGTCATAAATAGGTTTCAGTTGTAACAGGGTCATTAGTAGGTTTAATCTGTATCGGGGACATTAGTAGGTTTAATCTGTAACAGGGTCATTAGTAGGTTTCAGATGTAACATGGTCATTAGTAGGTTTCAGTTGTAACAGGGTCATTAGTAGGTTTAATCTATAACAGGGTCATTAGTAGGTTTAATCTATAACCGGGTAATTAGTAGGTTTAATCTGTAACAGAGTCATTAGTAGGTTTCAGATGTAACAGGGTCATTAGTAGGTTTATTCTATAACAGGGTCATTAGTAGGTTTCAGATGTAACAGGGTCATTAGTAGGTTTCAGATGTAACAGGGTCATTAGTAGGTTTATTCTATAACAGGGTCATTAGTAGGTTTCAGATGTAACAGGGTCATTAGTAGGTTTCAGATGTAACAGGGTCATTAGTAGGTTTCAGATGTACCATGGCCATTAGTAGGTTTCAGTTGTAACAGGGTCATTAGTAGCAACATGGTCATTAGTAGGTTTCAGATGTAACAGGGTCATTAGGTGGTTTCAGGTGTAACAGGTCATTAGTAGGTTTCAGTTGTAACAGGGTCATTAGGTGGTTTATTCTATAACAGGTCATTAGTAGGTTTCAGCTGGAACAGGGTCATTAGTAGGTATCAGATGTAACAGGGTCATTGGTAGGTTTCAGCTGGAACAGGGTCATTAGTAGGTTTAATCTATAACTTGGTCATTAGTAGGTTTCAGTTGTAACAGGGTCATTAGTATGTTTAATCTGTAACGGGGTCATTAGTAGGTTTCAGTTGTAACAGGGTCATTCGTAGGTTTCAGATGTAACAGGGTCATTAGTAGGTTTCAGTTGTAACAGGGTCATTAGTAGCAACATGGTCATTAGTAGGTTTCAGATGTAACAGGGTCATTAGTAGGTTTCAGTTGTAACAGGGTCATTAGTAGGTTTCAGTTGTAACAGGGTCAATAGTGTGTTTCAGATGTAACAGGGTCAATAGTAGGTTTCAGTTGTAACAGGGTCATTAGTAGGTTTCAGTTGTAACAGTGTCATTAGTAGGTTTATTCCATAACAGGGTCATTAGTATGTTTAATCTACAACAGGGTCATGAGTAGGTTTCAGATGTAACAGGGTCATTAGTAGGTTTCAGCTGTAACAGGGTCATTAGTAGGTTTAATCTATAACAGCGTCATTCGTAGGTTTCAGATGTAACAGGGTCATTAGTAGGTTTCAGATGTAACAGGGTCATTAGTAGGATTAATCTGTAATGGCATCATTAGTAGGTTTCAGCTGTAACAGGGTCATTAGTAGGTTTAATCTGTAACGGGGTCATTAGATTTCAGTTGGAACAGGGTCATTCATATATTTCAGTTGTAACAGGGTCATTAGTAGGTTTAATCTGTAACAGGGTCATTAGTAGGTTTCAGTTGTAACAGGGTCATTAGTAGGTTTCAGTTGTAACAGGGTCATTAGTAGGTTTCAGTTGTAACAGGGTCATTAGTAGGTTTCAGCTGTAACAGGGTCATTAGTAGGTTTCAGTTGTAACAGGGTCATTAGTAGGTTTCAGCTGTAACAGGGTCATTAGTAGGTTTCAGATGTAACAGGGTCATTAGTAGGTTTCAGTTGTAACAGGGTCATGAGTAGGTTTATTCTATAACAGGGTCATTAGTAGGTTTAATCTATAACAGGGTCATTAGTATGTTTCAGTTGTAACAGGGTCATTAGTAGGTTTATTCTATAACAGGGTCATTAGTAGGTTTCAGTTGCAACAGGGTCATTAGTAGGTTTCAGTTGTAACAGGATCATTAGTAGGTTTCAGATGTAACAGGGTCATTAGTAGGTTTCAGATGTAACAGGGTCATTCGTAGGTTTCAGTTGTAACAGGGTCATTAGTAGGTTTCAGCTGTAACATGGTCATTAGTAGGTTTCAGTTGTAACAGGGTCATTAGTAGGTTTATTCTATAACAGGGTCATTAGTAGGTTTAATCTATAACGGGGTCATTAGTAGGTTTCAGTTGTAACAGGGTCATTAGTAGGTTTAATCTATAACGGGGTCATTAGTAGGTTTCAGTTGTAACAGGGTC
Organism: Oncorhynchus tshawytscha; assembly: GCF_018296145.1. Taxonomy (NCBI): domain Eukaryota; kingdom Metazoa; phylum Chordata; class Actinopteri; order Salmoniformes; family Salmonidae; genus Oncorhynchus; species Oncorhynchus tshawytscha. The sequence continues at coordinate 22,769,171 of NC_056454.1, read as the reverse complement.
ATTAGTATGTTTAATCTGTAACGGGGTCATTAGTAGGTTTCAGTTGTAACAGGGTCATTAGTAGGTTTAATCTATAACAGGTCATTAGTAGGTTTAATCTATAACAGGGTCATTAGTAGATTTCACCTGTAACAGGGTCATTAGTAGGTTTCAGATGTAACAGGGTCATTCGTAGGTTTCAGCTGTAACAGGGTCATTCGTAGGTTTCAGATGTAACAGGGTCATTCGTAGGTTTCAGTTGTAACAGGGTCATTCGTAGGTTTCAGTTGTAACAGGGTCATTAGTAGGTTTCAGATGTAACAGGGTCATTAGTAGGTTTCAGTGTAACAGGGTCATTAGTAGGTTTCAGTTGTAACAGGGCCATTAGTAGCATCATTAGTAGGTTTCAGTTGTAACAGGGTCATTAGTAGGTTTCAGTTGTAACAGGGTCATTAGTAGGTTTCAGCTATAACAGGGTCATTAGTAGGTTTCAGTTATAACAGGGTCATTAGTAGGTTTCAGTTGTAACAGGGTCATTAGTAGGTTTCAGTTGTAACAGGGTCATTAGTAGGTTTCAGTTGTAACAGGGTCATTAGTAGCGACAGGGTCATAAATAGGTTTCAGTTGTAACAGGGTCATTAGTAGGTTTAATCTATAACAGGGTCATTAGTAGGTTTAATCTGTATCGGGGACATTAGTAGGTTTCAGTTGTACCAGGGTCATTAGTAGGTTTAATCTATAACAGGGTCATTAGTAGGTTTAATCTATAACAGGTCATTAGTAGGTTTCAGTTGTAACAGGGTCATTAGTAGGTTTCAGCTGTAACTGGTTCATAGTAGGTTTCAGTTGTAACAGGGTCATTAGGTGGTTTCAGGTGTAACAGGGTCATTAGTAGGTTTCAGATGTACCATGGCCATTAGTAGGTTTCAGTTGTAACAGGGTCATTAGTAGCAACATGGTCATTAGTAGGTTTCAGATGTAACAGGGTCATTAGGTGGTTTCAGGTGTAACAGGTCATTAGTAGGTTTCAGTTGTAACAGGGTCATTAGGTGGTTTATTCTATAACAGGTCATTAGTAGGTTTCAGCTGGAACAGGGTCATTAGTAGGTTTCAGATGTAACAGGGTCATTAGTAGGTTTCAGCTGGAACAGGGTCATTAGTAGGTTTCAGATGTAACATGGTCATTAGTAGGTTTCAGTTGTAACAGGGTCATTAGTAGCAACATGGTCATTAGTAGGTTTCAGTTGTAACAGGGTCATTCGTAGGTTTCAGATGTAACAGTGTCATTAGTAGGTTTCAACTGTAACAGGGTCATTAGTAGGTTTATTCTATAACAGTGTCATTAGTAGCGACAGGGTCATTAATAGGTTTCAGTTGTAACAGGGTCAATAGTGTGTTTCAGATGTAACAGGGTCAATAGTAGGTTTCAGTTGTAACAGGGTCATTAGTAGGTTTCAGTTGTAACAGGGTCAATAGTTTCAGTTGTAACAGGGTCATTAGTAGTTCAGATGTAACAGGGTCAATAGTAGGTTTCAGTTGTAACAGGGTCATTAGTAGGTTTCAGTTGTAACAGTGTCATTAGTAGGTTTATTCCATAACAGGGTCATTAGTAGTTTAATCTACAACAGGGTCATGAGTAGGTTTCAGATGTAACAGGGTCATTAGTAGGTTTCAGCTGTAACAGGGTCATTAGTATGTTTAATCTACAACAGGGTCATGAGTAGGTTTCAGATGTAACAGGGTCATTAGTAGGTTTCAGCTGTAACAGGGTCATTAGTAGGTTTAATCTGTAACAGCGTCATTAGTAGGTTTCAGCTGTAACAGGGTCATTAGTAGGTTTAATCTGTAACGGGGTCATTAGATTTCAGTTGGAACAGGGTCATTCATATATTTCAGTTGTAACAGGGTCATTAGTAGGTTTAATCTGTAACAGGGTCATTAGTAGGTTTCAGTTGTAACAGGGTCATTAGTAGGTTTCAGTTGTAACAGGGTCATTAGTAGGTTTCAGTTGTAACAGGGTCATTAGTAGGTTTCAGCTGTAACAGGGTCATTAGTAGGTTTCAGTTGTAACAGGGTCATTCGTAGGTTTCAGATGTAACAGTGTCATTAGTAGGTTTCAACTGTAACAGGTCATTAGTAGGTTTATTCTATAACAGGGTCATTAGTATGTTTAATCTATAACAGGGTCATTAGTAGGTTTAATCTATAACAGGGTCATTAGTAGGTTTAATCTGTAACAGGGTCATGAGTAGGTTTCAGTTGTAACAGGGTCATTAGGTAGTTTCAGCTGGAACAGGGTCATTAGTAGGTTTCATCTGTAACAGGGTCATTAGTAGGTTTCATTTGTAACAGGATCATTAGTAGGTTTCAGCTGTAACAGGGTCATTAGTAGGTTTCAGATGTAACAGGGTCATTTGTAGGTTTCAGTTGTAACAGGGTCATTAGTAGGTTTCAGCTGTAACATGGTCATTAGTAGGTTTCAGTTGTAACAGGGTCATGAGTAGGTTTATTCTATAACAGGGTCATTAGTAGGTTTAATCTATAACAGGGTCATTAGTATGTTTCAGTTGTAACAGGGTCATTAGTAGGTTTATTCTATAACAGGGTCATTAGTAGGTTTCAGTTGCAACAGGGTCATTAGTAGGTTTCAGTTGTAACAGGATCATTAGTAGGTTTCAGATGTAACAGGGTCATTAGTAGGTTTCAGATGTAACAGGGTCATTCGTAGGTTTCAGTTGTAACAGGGTCATTAGTAGGTTTCAGCTGTAACATGGTCATTAGTAGGTTTCAGTTGTAACAGGGTCATTAGTAGGTTTATTCTATAACAGGGTCATTAGTAGGTTTAATCTATAACGGGGTCATTAGTAGGTTTCAGTTGTAACAGGGTCATTAGTATGTTTAATCTGTAACGGGGTCATTAGTAGGTTTCAGTTGTAACAGGGTCATTAGTAGGTTTAATCTATAACAGGTCATTAGTAGGTTTAATCTATAACAGGGTCATTAGTAGATTTCACCTGTAACAGGGTCATTAGTAGGTTTCAGATGTAACAGGGTCATTCGTAGGTTTCAGCTGTAACAGGGTCATTCGTAGGTTTCAGATGTAACAGGGTCATTCGTAGGTTTCAGTTGTAACAGGGTCATTCGTAGGTTTCAGTTGTAACAGGGTCATTAGTAGGTTTCAGTTGTAACAGGGTCATTAGTAGGTTTCAGTTGTAACAGGGTCATTAGTAGGTTTCAGTTGTAACAGGGTCATTAGTAGGTTTCAGTTGTAACAGGGTCATTAGTAGGTTTCAGTTGTAACAGGGTCATTAGTAGGTTTCAGTTGTAACAGGGTCATTAGTAGGTTTCAGTCTGTAACAGGGTCATTAGTAGGTTTCAGCTGTAACAGGGTCATTAGTAGGTTTCAGCTGTAACAGGGTCATTAGTAGGTTTCAGTTGTAACAGGGTCATTAGTAGGTTTCAGATGTAACAGGGTCATTAGTAGGTTTCAGATGTAACAGGGTCATTCGTAGGTTTCAGTTGTAACAGGGTCATTAGTAGGTTTCAGCTGTAACATGGTCATTAGTAGGTTTCAGTTGTAACAGGGTCATTAGTAGGTTTATTCTATAACAGGGTCATTAGTAGGTTTAATCTATAACGGGGTCATTAGTAGGTTTAATCTATAACCGGGTAATTAGTAGGTTTAATCTGTAACAGAGTCATTAGTAGGTTTCAGATGTAACAGGGTCATTAGTAGGTTTCAGTTGTAACAGGGTCATTAGTAGGTTTCAGTTGTAACAGGGTCATTAGTAGGTTTCAGCATTAGTAGGTTTCAGTTGTAACAGGGTCATTAGTAGGTTTCAGTTGTAACAGGGTCATTAGTAGGTTTCAGCTATAACAGGGTCATTAGTAGGTTTCAGTTATAACAGGGTCATTAGTAGGTTTCAGTTGTAACAGGGTCATTAGTAGGTTTCAGTTGTAACAGGGTCATTAGTAGGTTTCAGCTGTAACAGGTCATTAGATTTCAGTTATAACAGGGTCATTAGTAGGTTTCAGTTGTAACAGGGTCATTAGTAGGTTTCAGGTGTAACAGGGTCATTAGTAGCGACAGGGTCATAAATAGGTTTCAGTTGTAACAGGGTCATTAGTAGGTTTAATCCATAACAGGGTCATTAGTAGGTTTAATCTGTATCGGGGACATTAGTAGGTTTCAGTTGTACCAGGGTCATTAGTAGGTTTAATCTATAACAGGGTCATTAGTAGGTTTAATCTATAACAGGTCATTAGTAGGTTTCAGTTGTAACAGGGTCATTAGTAGGTTTCAGCTGTAACAGGGTCATTAGTAGGTTTCAGTTGTAACAGGGTCATTAGTAGGTTTCAGTTGTAACAGGGTCATTAGTAGGTTTCAGTTGTAACAGGGTCATTAGTATTTTACATTTGTAACAGGGTCATTAGTAGGTTTCTGATGTAACAGGGTCATTAGTAGGTTTTAGTTGTAACAGGGTCATTAGTAGGTTTTAGTTGTAACAGGGTCATTCGTAGGTTTCAGCTGTAACAGGGTCATTAGTAGCGACAGGGTCATTAGTAGGTTTCATCTGTAACAGGGTCATTAGTAGGTTTTAGTTGTAACAGGGTCATTAGTAGGTTTCAGTTGTAACAGGGTCATTAGTAGGTTTAATCTATAACAGGGTCATTAACAGGTTTCAGCTGTAACAGGGTCATTAGTAGGTTTCAGCTATAACAGGGTCATTAGTAGGTTTCAGTTATAACAGGGTCATTAGTAGGTTTCAGTTGTAACAGGGTCATTAGTAGGTTTCAGTTGTAACAGGGTCATTAGTAGGTTTCAGTTGTAACAGGGTCATTAGTAGGTTTCAGTTGTAACAGGGTCATTAGTAGGTTTCAGTTGTAACAGGGTCATTAGTAGGTTTCAGTTGTAACAGGGTCATTAGTAGGTTTCAGTTGTAACAGGGTCATTAGTAGGTTTCAGTTGTAACAGGGTCATTAGTAGGTTTCAGTTGTAACAGGGTCATTAGTAGGTTTCAGGTGTAACAGGGTCATTAGTAGTGACAGGGTCATAAATAGGTTTCAGTTGTAACAGGGTCATTAGTAGGTTTAATCTGTATCGGGGACATTAGTAGGTTTAATCTGTAACAGGGTCATTAGTAGGTTTCAGCTGTATCGGGGTCATCAGTAGGTTTCAGTTGTAACAGGGTCATTAGTAGGTTTCAGATGTAACATGGTCATTAGTAGGTTTAATCTATAACCGGGTAATTAGTAGGTTTAATCTGTAACAGGGTCATTAGTAGGTTTCAGATGTAACAGGGTCATTAGTAGGTTTATTCTATAACAGGGTCATTAGTAGGTTTCAGATGTAACAGGGTCATTAGTAGGTTTATTCTATAACAGGGTCATTAGTAGGTTTCAGATGTAACAGGGTCATTAGTAGGTTTCAGATGTAACAGGGTCATTAGTAGGTTTCAGATGTAACTGGGTCATTAGTAGGTTTCAGTTGTAACAGGGTCATTAGTAGGTTTCAGCCTCAACAGGGTCATTAGTAGATTTCAGCTGTAACAGGGTCATTACTAGGTTTCAGTTGTAACAGGGTCATTAGTAGGTTTAATCAGTAACAGGGTCATTAGTAGGTTTATTCTATAACAGGGTCATTAGTAGGTTTCAGTTGTAACAGGGTCATTAGTAGGTCTAATCTGTAACAGGATCATTCGTAGGTTTCAGTTGTAACAGGGTCATTAGTAGGTTTCAGTTGTAACAGGATCATTAGTAGGTTTCAGTTGTAACAGGGTCATTAGTAGGTTTCAGATGTAACAGGGTCATCAGTAGCGACAGGGTCATAAATAGGTTTCAGTTGTAACAGGGTCATTAGTAGGTTTCAGCTTTAACATGGTCATTAGTAGGTTTATCCTATAACAGGGTCATTAGTAGGTGTAATCTATAACAGGGTCATTAGTAGGTTTAATCTGTAACAGGGTCATTTGTAGGTTTCAGTTGTAACAGGGTCATTAGTAGGTTTCAGTTGTAACAGGGCCATTAGTAGCGACAGGGTCATTAGTAGGTTTCAGTTGTAACAGGGTCATTAGTAGGTTTCAGTTGTAACAGGGTCATTAGTAGGTTTCAGCTATAACAGGGTCATTAGTAGGTTTCAGTTATAACAGGGTCATTAGTAGGTTTCAGTTGTAACAGGGTCATTAGTAGGTTTCAGTTGTAACAGGGTCATTAGTAGGTTTCAGGTGTAACAGGGTCATTAGTAGCGACAGGGTCATAAATAGGTTTCAGTTGTAACAGGGTCATTAGTAGGTTTAATCTATAACAGGGTCATTAGTAGGTTTAATCTGTATCGGGGACATTAGTAGGTTTCAGTTGTACCAGGGTCATTAGTAGGTTTAATCTATAACAGGGTCATTAGTAGGTTTAATCTATAACAGGTCATTAGTAGGTTTCAGTTGTAACAGGGTCATTAGTAGGTTTCAGCTGTAACTGGTTCATAGTAGGTTTCAGTTGTAACAGGGTCATTAGTAGCAACATGGTCATTAGTAGGTTTCAGATGTAACAGGGTCATTAGTAGGTTTCAGGTGTAACAGGTCATTAGTAGGTTTCAGTTGTAACAGGGTCATTAGTAGCAACATGGTCATTAGTAGGTTTCAGATGTAACAGGGTCATTAGGTGGTTTCAGGTGTAACAGGTCATTAGTAGGTTTCAGTTGTAACAGGGTCATTAGGTGGTTTATTCTATAACAGGTCATTAGTAGGTTTCAGCTGGAACAGGGTCATTAGTAGGTTTCAGATGTACCATGGCCATTAGTAGGTTTCAGTTGTAACAGGGTCATTAGTAGGTTTAAGGTTTAATCATTAGTAGGTTTCAGTTGGGGTCATTAGTAGGTTTCAGTGTAACAGGGTCATTAGTAGGTTTCAGTTGTAACAGGGTCATTCGTAGGTTTCAGATGTAACAGGGTCATTAGTAGGTTTCAGATGTACCATGGCCATTAGTAGGTTTCAGTTGTAACAGGGTCATTAGTAGCAACATGGTCATTAGTAGGTTTCAGATGTAACAGGGTCATTAGTAGGTTCCAGTTGTAACAGGGTCATTCGTAGGTTTCAGATGTAACAGTGTCATTAGTAGGTTTCAACTGTAACAGGGTCATTAGTAGGTTTCAGTTGTAACAGGGTCATTAGTAGGTTTAATAGGTTTCAGTAACAGGGTCATTAGTAGGTTTCAGATGTAACAGGGTCATTAGTAGGTTTCAGGTGTAACAGGGTCATTAGTAGGTTTCAGTTGTAACAGGGTCATTAGTAGGTTTATTCCATAACAGGGTCATTAGTAGGTTTAATCTGTAACAGGGTCATGTAGGTTTTAGTTGTAACAGGGTCATTAGTAGGTTTCAGTTGTAACAGGGTCATTAGTAGGTTTCAGGTGTAACAGGGTCATTAGCAGGTTTCAGGTGTAACAGGGTCATTAGTAGGTTTCACCTGTAACAGGGTCATTAGTAGGTTTCAGGTGTAACAGGGTCATTAGTAGGTTTCAGGTGTAACAGGGTCATTAGTAGGTTATGTTCCTGTAAAACTTCAGCCATTCTACAAGCCTTGCTCTGTTCAATGGTCTCTAGTTATGTAGTTCTCTAAATACCCAAATTCATGTTGATAAATCCAGAAGAATTCAAAATCAATAATTGCTGACACCATTCAAACCAATGAGGGTTCAGGAACTTTAAAGCATCTCATCTCAGAATCATAATTTTGTAGATAGAACCCAAGTTCTATGTAGGTGGAACCTCATATACTCCCAAGTTCTCGATTTGTTCATCAGCTGTTTATAAATGAGATACATGCCATCTTCTCTTCTGTAATTATGTTGTGCCCTAGAAGATGAAATAAACCATTGTCTGTCATCTCTGCTTCTTTGGCGGCACAAAGATGTTTAGGCATCGGGGAGAAAATGCAATAACTCAACCAAAAAAAACTGGAAGGATTTTCCATGTAAAATGTCCACATTTTTTTCTCAGTTTGACCAGTTGTAAGGAAATAGAAAGCTGTGAAAATGACCCAACATGTAATATTTTAGTTTAGCTTGGATGCATATTTTATGTGGTTGAAATACTACCATCTTTCACGGCGCTGATAAAGATAGCCCCTTTACAGACGGTATCTACAGATTGCCCCTTTACACACTGTCCCTAACTGCACATCCACATTCTTTCAAGATGCTGAAATAAATCAATCATAATTCTCCACTCCTGTTCCCGAGTCAATTTTACTGTAAAAAATAAATAAAATTGCTTAGTTGTGCAGGAGTTAATATTAAGGCTAGTTGTGAGGTTATAGACCTACAGTCAGTGTCCAGATTTCAGTTTCCATTTAACCCATCTAAACAGTATGCTACGGTTCTCTTGATGTGCCTTAGGCCTATTTGAAGTTCCCGTTTTTGTTACTGTCGAACTTGTATAGCGCCTCACAATCATCATACGTGGTCAGCACTGCTATCATCCTCTTTTACCAGTTCAACACATCTTTCCCAAAGATTACATTTCCCTCCCTCATTTCTGTCCCTCATTTCTCTCTCTCATTTCTGTCCCTCATTTCTCTCCCTAATTTCTGTCCCTCATTTCTCTCCCTCATTTCTCTCCCTCATTTCTGTCCCTCATTTCTGTCCTTCATTTCTGTCCCTCATTTCTCTCCCTCATTTCTGTCCCTCATTTCTCTCCCTCATTTCTGTCCCTCATTTCTCTCCCTCATTTCTGTCCCTCATTTCTGTCCTTCATTTCTGTCCCTCATTTCTCTCCCTCATTTCTCTCCCTCATTTCTCTTTATTATTAACTCTTCATTTCCCAGTTTTTCTCTTTTATAAAATGAAACCCCCCCCGACCATTGTCCTTTTTTTGCCTCAGGGATCAAACATTGAACCTTTTGCCAACTCCCAATATCATTTGGCGATTAGCTTGTAGGCTATTTGTTGCGCGTGTACAGTTTGGTCCTACTGCTTGCTTACGCACTACTGCGTATGAAGAAATGAAACATCTCAATGTAGTATATAGATATAAATTGCTAACTAATTCTAGTTTTATGGAATTTTTTTTAAGGTAATGTTTTTTCTTTAATTCTACCCGCCCTTCATCTACACAATATTTCATGAGCCTAAACCCACCCGCACTGATGATATAACCGCGGGGAATGCGGGTTATTAGTCAACCCGGCGCATCACTAAACCGTACCATGCTGTGAGCCCGTACTGCAGCATTCAATGTCAGCAGAAAGAACGCTGAAGACTCGGCACGCAGGTACGAGCTCCGGTGACTCGGCACGCAGGTACGAGCTCCGGTGACTCGGCACGCAGGTACGAGATCCGGTGACTCGGCACGCAGGTACGAGATCCGGTGACTCGGCACGCAGGTACGAGATCCGGTGACTCGGCACGCAGGTACGAGCTCGGTGACTCGGCACGCAGGTACGAGCTCCGGTGACTCGGCACGCAGGTACGAGATCCGGTGACTCGGCACGCAGGTACGAGATCCGGTGACTCGGCACGCAGGTACGAGATCCGGTGACTCGGCAAGCAGGTACGAGATCCGGTCACTCGGCACGCAGGTACGAGATCCGGTGACGAGGGAGGGAGGGAGGGAATGGAAAGAGGGAGGGCGAGAGATTGAATTTATGTTTGACAACTCAGAATCATAAGGCATGTGGCAAGGACTACATACTATCACAGACTACAAAGGCAAATCCAGCTGTGTGGTGCCCACTAAAGCCTGCCTCCCAGACCAGTTTAACACATTCTATGCTCTCTTCGAGGCAGACATTACAGAGCTATCCAGGAAGACTCAACGTAATACCTGTAGTACTCACACTGAGTGTTTAAAACATTATGAACACTTGCTCTTTCCATGACAGACTGACCAGGTGAATCCAGGTGAAAGCTATGATCCTTGCTTGATGTCACCTGTTAAATTCACTTCAATTGGTGTAGATGAAGGAGAGGAGACGGGTTAAAGAAAGGTTTTTAAGCCAGGAGAGAATCGAGACATGGATTATGAATGTCTGCCATTCAGAGGGTGAACGGGGCAAGATTTAGGTGATTTAGGTGCCTTTGAACAGTGTATGGTAGTAGGTGCCAGGTACACCGGTTGGAGTGTGTCAAAAAATATAACTCTGCTGGGTTTTCCACGTTCAACAGTTTCCCATGTGTATCAAGAATGGTCCACCACCACCTTCTTGTTTATCACTAAGGACATCCAGCCAACTTGACACAAATGAAAGAAACATTGGAGTCAGCATGGGCCAGCATCCACCTTGGAATGACAACTGAACAATACAGCAC